>NW_021703766.1:14371501-14385034 GCF_005190385.1 Monodon monoceros | reverse complement strand
AAAAAAAAAAAAAAAAAAAAAAAAAAGGTATAAATAGGGTTTAGAGAAACCAACAGGGGAGCTGTCCCCACTGAGGCCTAAGGGGGCAAGGGGAAGAAGTGGTGACAAGAACCTGGAGAGGGTGGCTATATGGAGACAGCCTCCTGATAGTAGCTATGGTCTTCAGAAGATGAAACCCAACCAGAAGGGAGCTGACCTCATACACCCCTGACCCCACTTTGGATCTCCTACCAGTGACCCACAGTGGCCAAGGGATCCCACTGATGGGTCCATGCAAGTCAGGTTCCTGGGGCACAGAGAAAGGAGAAGGGCAAAGAGTGGATCTGAAGAGACAAAGGGAAGATATCCAGCATCCCAGTGGATAACAAAATATCTAGGATATGTAACCCATGGGCAAGAATGAGATTTGGGACCAGAATTGCTCCTCTTAGGACTGGAAGAAAAATTGCCTAATTTTGAGCAGCTTGAAAAATTTCTAAATGCCCTGGAGTGTTGGAAAATAGTGTTAAGCCTTTTTCTTTGGTAAGAAGATGGTGCTACATTTTCTGATCACCTTCTCCATGAGCATAAGCTGGTCAGAGACTCCTCTGTACTTCCCTAGCCTCATTGTCCACTGCTCCCCTCTTATTCACAGTGCCCCACCACGTCCTCTCAAGCCCCTAGCCCCTCAAGGCTTTCAGCATGCTGGTGTCACAGCTTGGAATCTCTCTCTCTCTTTTCTTCTGGCCAAATCCTTATCTTCCCAACCCAACTTAAACACAGCTTCTTCAGGGAAGGCTCCTTCAACCTCTCTCCTCACTCATGATGTTCTCTCTGCACTTCTCTGTGGCACTTATCCTAATAGCCATTTAAATATCTATTTGTATAATGATTTGGTTAAAGTCTGTCTTTCATTAGACACTAATAGTAGTACCCTGAGAGCAGGATCTATATCTGTCTTGTTGAACCCTATATCTGTAGGACTTAGAACAGTGCTTAACAAATAGTAGGTACACAGTAAGCAGCTGTGAGTCAATTACTGAATGAATATGGTAGAAAAATCAGCAATGATTTCTATAGATGTGTTTTTTTTGGTGTTTTTCATGTATTTGTTTTCAGCGATAGCTGCTGTTGGCTGTTTTCATGGGGCCTGGAGGTAAAACATGAGTGGGGATTAAGAATTAGGAAGATAAGGTATGACGCCAGGAGCTGAGTCAATTGGTAAATAACGAACAGCTATCAAAACACAATCAGTTAAGGAACAACCTCAATATCTATCAGCTGATGAATGGATAAACAAAATGTGCTGTATTTCATCCAATGAAATATTATTCAGCCATACAAGGAATGAAATCCTGATACCTGCTACAACATGGATGAAACTTGAGGACATTATGCTAAGTAGAAGAAGTCAGACGCAAGAGGCTACCTATTATACAATTCCATTTCTAGGAAACGTCCAGAATTGGCAAATTCATAGAGATAAAAAATAGATTAAAGGTTGCCAGGGGCAAGGCAGGATTGAGGGACTAGAAAGTGACTGCTAATAGGTACAGGGTTTCTTTTTGGAGTAATGACAATGTTCTGGAATTAGATGGTAGTGATGATTGTACAACATTGTAAATATACTAAAAACCAGTGAATTGTACACTTGGAAAGGATAAATTTTATGGAATATGAATTATATCTCAATTTTTTAAAACAAGGCCAAAAATAATATTTTTATTATTAGAAAAATAGTGAGAAATTGTAGTCTAGAGATAGGCTGATGGATTGGAGCATAGTTGAGACTCTAGATTATTCTGAACATTGGAATGGAAAGAACACAGAATCATTTCCCAAGAATCTAAGCTTATTTGCTTGGTGACTCCCCCTGTAAGTACAAATGACACTCTTTCCTGATGAATGCTAAGAATTGGAGTGAGATTGAAGTTCTGGCCATCCTCAAATGAAAGAACTCCAAGTTCTGACTGAAGAGAAATGACTGAGTTAATGGGAGAATGGTTTAAATGATTATGCAAAGCACAAAACAAACAGGATGGTACGATTTGCTAAACTCCATGAGAGAAGTAGCAAGCAGGTGCTTTAACCAGCAAACAGATGAAAGCTTTATTTCCTCTTTAACCTTTAGAGCCCTGATGTGAAGTGAGTGGCCATAACATTAAGAGCTCAACTTGTCTTCCCTTTTACCATGAGAAAAACATCATACAAACCCAAGTTGAGGAACATTCTACACAATACTGCCAAGATCATGAAAAATAAGGGAAGTCTGAGAAACTGTCCCAGATTAGAGGAAACTGTTTGAGATTAGATTAGACTCAGGGGACATGGCCACTACATGTAATGTGGACTCCTGGATGGGACCCTGGAACAGAAAAAGTGTGTTAGTGGGAAAACCTAGTGAAATCCAAGTGAAGTATGGAGTTTGGTGAAGTTTAATGGACCAATGTTTATTTCTTAGTTATGACTAAGAATATGCCATGGTAATATAAGATGTTAAAAACGGGAAAAACTGTGTGAGGTGTATGTGAGAACTCTTTGTATTATCTTCACAACTTTTCTGTAAATCTATTCTATACAAGTTTTTTTTTAATAAATTTATTTATTTATTAATTTTTGGCTGCGTTGGGTCTTCATTGCTGCGGGTGGGCTTTCTCTAGTTGCAGCGAGCGGGGCTACTCTTCATTGCAGTGCACAGGCTTCTCATTGTGGTGGCTTCTCTTGTTGCAGAGCACGGGATCTAGGCGCGCAGGCTTCAGTAGTTGTGGTACGCAGGCTCAGTAGTTGTGGCTAGCTGGCTTAGTTGCTCCACAGCATGTGGGATCTTCCCAGACCAGGGCTCGAACCCCCGTTCCCTGCATTGGCAGGCAGATTCTTAACCACTGCGCCACCAGGGAAGTCCCTCTAAATCTATTCTAAAATAAAAAAGTTTACTTTAAATTTAAAAAGCTCAACCAGGTTCACCTATCTGTTCTGATAGCCTTCTATCTGTCTAGCTCACAGGTCTGTGGTTTGTTTGCGGGGGTTTTTTTGTTTTTAATTACATGAGATGGTGAAAGTGGGAACAAACTAGGACCTGAATTCCTCACCTCCTCTTCTATAACTGTACAAAGGCTTGGGTTTCCTCTCATTTGACCACCTCTCCTGCCATTCCTTTCCCTCTGGTTTATGTACTATTCACTGCCAACTGGCGAGCAAGTATTGAGTATGGCTGTTAAAGTCACCACGCCAGACCTGAAGGAGGATGTAGGGAAGTATAAGGAATGCTCCCCACCTGGTACTTCCTCAGGGAGCTTACTATCCACCAGGGGAGTTAAAACATATGCATTCCTCTGTACCCAACAGATGAGTGATCATTGGGAATGGTTCAGGATGAAAAGTTACAAAGTAACTAATTATAAGCAATAAAAGGCAGGTGAATCCTTCATGCTTAATCCACACAGTTCATTCATTATTTTCTTAAAGTTAGCCCCAGCAACTCTCCATGTTTATTTTTTTTTCTTTTTACTATTTTAATTTTTTTCTATTTAGGAAAGAAAGGACTGTATTTCTCAACTCACTTGGTCCTCTAAAGTGGGGCAGGGCTTCCCTGGTGGTGCAGTGTTTAAGAGTCCGCCTGCCAATGCATGGGACATGGGTTCGAGCCCTGGTCCGAGAAGATCCCACATGCCATGAAGCAACTAAGCCCGTGCGCCACAGCTACTGGGCCTGCACTCTACAGCCCGTGAGCCACAACTATTGAAGCCTGCGCACCTAGAGCCCGTGCTCCGCAACAAGAGAAGCCACCGCGATGAGAAGCCCGCGCACACAACGAAAGAGTAGCCCCCCTCGCCACAACTAGAGAAAGCCCGCGCACAGCAACGAAGAGCCAACGCAGCCAAAAATAAATAAATAAATAAAATTGATAAAAAATTTTAAAAAATTAAAAAATAAAATGGGGCAGACTTCTGTAATGGGATCTGGAGCTGGATGGCGAAACTGGAACTGCAACTCACCACTCACTACTGTGGGACTCGTTTTCATCTGTAAAGTGGAGGTGAAACAGGCCCTACTTCTGGGATGTAGATGAGGATTATGAGTTGATTTGGGTAGAGCATATCAAACAGTGCTAGGTATGGGATAGATACCCAGTGAGCATAAACTCTTATGCCTGGGTCAAGAAAAAAAGGATGTGGAAAGAGATGTATAAAAATGGGAGACCCTGGGCTTCCCTGGTGGCGCAGTTGTTGAGAGTCCGCCTGCCAGTGCAGGGGACACGGGTTCGTGCCCCGGTCCGGGAAGATCCCACATGCCGTGGAGCGGCTGGGCCCGTGAGCCATGGCCACTGAGCCTGCGCGTCCGGAGCCTGTGCTCCGCAACGGGAGAGGCCACAGCAGTGAGAGGCCCGCTTACCGCAAAAAAAAAAAAAAAAAAAAAAAAGTGAGACCCAGGGTTTTAGGCGATCCCTAAAAAGAAATTCAAAAAAATTTTTACAGTCTTAGGAAGATCACAATATCATGTAAAAAGAGACTCGTGGAAAACCAGATTCTGATATAGAAAGCCTGTGGGTATACCCCTAGGAAAAAAAAATATTTCAAAATATTAATTATGGGCAAGATGGTTAACAGTGGTTATCTCTGGGTGGTGTAACTATTTTTAAAATACTTTCCTGTCAGAAAATAGAAAGGTAGAAAGTAGAAAGGTGGTTGCCAAGGGCTGTGGGGAAGGGAGAGGGAGAATTAGTGTTTAACGGGTATAGAGTTTCAGATTTGCAAAATGAACAAGTTCTGGAGATCTGCTGTGCAACAAAGTGAATATACTTAACACTGCCGAACTATACACTTAAAAATGATGAAGATGGCAAATTTAACGTTATGTGTTTTTTTACCACACACATAGAAACACTTTTCTATGGCAAACACAATAGTGTTATACTTAAGAACAAACTCAATGCAAGTTTAATTTTTAAGTGAAAGCCTTAATGGCTGGTTGGTGTAGCTTTTAGTGAGTATTTCCATGGTTTACTGGGCCCTGACTGTCCAGTGAAGGTTACCTGGTGGCAGTTAGGCTCCGTAAGCAGAGTTGGGCCTTCTCTTTTGTTTTCCCCCCTCAGCTTTCTATTGAGAGAAAACATGAGCTACAGAAGAAGGGTGTGACCAAAACTTGTTTGCTTTGTCTGTTTTCCCGTCTGATCTGGGTTCGCTTGTCAGCTACTGAATGAGGGCGTGCCGTGGGGATGACCTTCTGATACAGAGCACCTGTCCCCTTCACACCCCCTCGGCCCTGCTGGTTCTGCGTCAGCTGCGCTATTTGCAGGACCACCTGCCCAAACCCCGTGCTACTCACTGTTCTTTGATCTGTAAACCGGAGTCTGAGCCAGCTGGGTTGAGACAGAGGAGGCTGGGCCAGTGATCTCAGTGCGGCTGTTTTGTTGCCTTGCGGTGGCTTCCTCTGTCCAGGTCTCACCTAAGAAAAAGTTGAGCCCCTGGGCAAGACAGGTGAGGGATGTGAACAGGTAATTCACAACATGAGAAGAGCTAATATTAAATCATGAGAAATGACTGCCCTCACTAGAATATAAAGGAACAGAAATAACGGCAACCTTTAATATCCTTTTTTCCTATCAATCAATTTGGCAAAGATTTTTGTGGAAAATAATTCCCAGGGTTTGCCAACAATTACCGATAGGAAGGTTATTGGCCATTCGGAAAGGAAGCTGCCAATGCATATCAAGAACTGTAAAATTTTTCATTCTAGAATATAGTATTCCATAAAGGGTTAGGAAGATAGAAGAATTTAGTACAGGATAAAGGTGACATTTCAAATTAACGAGGAGAGACTTTCATTTTTGGTGGTATTGAGGTCAGGAGGACCTGGAAGATCTCCAGTTATAAAAATATCTAAAAATGTTGGGTTAAATATAACAAAATACCTAACTGAGCTCCAAAGATAAAAATGGAATGCCCCAGGGGCCAAGCAATGAGAAGGACTGAAAACCAGAGATATAGATGAGCTGACACTGCTGCCGCCCCAGGAGGGATTATCAATCTGAATAACCTAAGGCTCCCGGTTTATAATGTCGAGGTGGGAACAGGACATCAAGCCTATTGTCTGTGTGTGTGGGAGGGCAAGTTGAACCTGAGTCTCCAGTGTAGCTGGGATCTTTGAAAGTCTAAACCTTGAGTGGCAATAGCTTCTAACATTGAGACAATCGCATCCTTGCCTGACTTAACTCTTGCAAAGGCCAATATCAAGAGGAGGTCTTAATCTCTGAGATTCTTTCCATCTGGAGAACCACTGCTATAACATTCAGTTGATTCCCTGTGTCACTTCTCAAGCAGGATATGTTGTTCTGACAGCTGGTCTGAACTCCAAGAGGTTGTCAAAATAAGACATATTTGTGTTGTTTCTTCTCCCTATAGTCTATTATTTGATCAATTGGCAGGTCTATCAGTGTTTGAAATGTGATTCTTCCTCTAGGAAATTATCCCACAAATTACAGGATATTCATAAAAATTCCCAGTCATAAAGAATGTGTGTTCAATATGATTTATTTGTAATAGAAAGAAAAATTGGAAGCTGCCGCATAGCCAACAAAAGTGGAATGGTTAACTGAACACTATGTAGCCATTAAAAGGAATTAAGTTGATCTCTATGTACGAAAATGGAAAGAATGGCCACACAACATATAATTAAGACTTTTTAAAAAGCAAGCTATATAATCATTAGAGAAATGCAAATCAAAACTACAATGAGGTATCACCTCACACCAGTCAGAATGGCCATCATTAAAAAATCTACAAACAATAAATGCTGGAGAGGGTGTGGAGAAAAGGGAACCCTCCTACACTGTTGGTGGGAATGTAAATTGATACAGCCACTATGGAGAACAGTATGGAGGTTCCTTAAAAAACTACAAATAGAACTACCATATGACCCAGCAATCCCACTGCTGGGCATATACCCTGAGAAAACCATAATTCAAAAAGAGTCATGCACCACAATGTTCACTGCAGCTCTATTTACAGTAGCCAGGACATGGAAGCAACCAAGCTGTCCATAGACAGATGAACGGATAAAGAAGATGTGGCACATATATACGATGGAATATTATTCAGCCATAAAAAGAAACAAAGTTGAGTTATTTGTAGTGAGGTGGATGGACCTAGAGTCTGTCATACAGAGTGAAGCCAGAAAGAGAAAAATACCGTATGCTAACACATATACATGGCAACTAAAAAAAAAAAAAAAAAAAGGTTCTAATGAACCTAGGGGCAGGACAGGAATAAAGATGCAGACATAGAGAATGGACTTGAGGACACGGGGAGAGGGAAGGGTAAGCTGGGACGAAGTGAGAGAGTAGCATTGACATATATACCCTACCAAATGTAAAATAGCTAGCTAGTGGGAAGCAGCCGCATAGCACAGGGAGATCAGCTCAGTGCTTTGTGACCGCCTAGAGGGGTGGGATCAGGAGGGTGGGAGGGAGATGCAAGAGGGAGGGGATATGGGGATATACATATGCATATAGCTGATTCACTTTGTTATACAGCAGAAACTAACACACCATTGTAAAGCAATTATACTCCAATAAAGATGTTAAAAAAAAAAAAGCAAGCTACAGAACATTATTCAATAGAAATGGAATGCAAACCACATAGTAATTTAAAATTTTCTAATAGAAATATTTTTAAATGTCAAAATAAATAGATGAAATTATTATTATTATTATATATATATATTTTTTTTTGCGGTACGCGGGCTTCTCACTGCTGTGGCCTCTCCCGCAGCAGAGCACAGGCTTCGGACGCGCAGGCCCAGCGGCCATGGCTCACGGGCCCAGCTGCTCCGCGGCACGTGGGATCCTCCCCGACCGGGGCACGAACCCGCATACCCTGCATCGGCAGGCGGACTCTCAACCACTGCGCCACCAGGGAAGCCCCAATATGTTATCTTTTGTGTCTGACTTCTTTTTTTTTATTTTTTTTTATTTTTTTTATTTTTTTTTGTGTCTGACTTCTTTCACTTGGCAAATATTTTTCAAAGTTCATCCATGTGGGATCTTCATGCCCCGGTCTGGGAAGATCCCACATGCCGTGGAGCGGCTGGGCCCGTGAGCCATGGCCGCTGAGTCTGCGCGTCCGGAGCCTGTGCTCTGCAACGGGAGAGGCCACAACAGTGAGAGGCCCGCGTACCGAAAAAAAAAAAAAAAAAGATAACTTATGATTCCATTTGTATGAAACGTCAGGAATAGGCAAATCCATGGAGACAGAAAGTAGTGGTTGTGGGAGACTGGCAGGCGGGAAGTGGGGAGGGGCTAGTTCGTGGGTATGGAGTTTCTCTCTGGAGCAATGAAAATGCCTTGGAATTAGATGGTGGTGATGGTTGCACAGTGTTGTGAATGAACTAAAAAAATCACTGAATCCTACACTTTGAAATGGTGAACTTTATGTTATATAAATTTTAAAACTATGTATATAGAACAAGATCCAAACTTTGTGGGGGAAAAGTAAGACTAATGTATTAAGAGTGGTGGTGGATTATAAATGCTTTTAATTTTTTCTGATTTTCTCCAGCACATACATGTTATATTTTACATGTTATATTTTAAATGGCGGCGGTGGTGGAATAAAAGCATTTAGGAAAGAGTGGTCTTCTCTCTTGACAAAATCTGTGTGCTTTGGAAATAACACCATGTTCTCACTTGGCAACTTAACCAAGGGCAGTCCGTCCAGCCTGTGAAGTATACTTCTTTCTGTATAATGTTTCACTGCATTTAGTAAAACAAGCCATTCACTTTTTGCTATAGGGTGCCGAAGAGCAGAGCTGACTTAAGCCTTTCCTTTTCTGTCTTTTTAGATGTTGTAGACATAGCTTTTTGAAGCAGAGCAGTCTGGATTAGCTAGCTCAGGGCTCAGAGCTTCAGAACCTAAATTCTCTTTGACCTGACTGGCTTCCTGCCCTTACCTGGTGCTTCTGCTTCTCCACTGGTGAGATGAAGTGGTAAATGCTCACTTCACTGGAGTGGGGAAGAGAGTGCATTAGGTAAGTCTTTCAAAGCACTAAGAGATAGAAGGACCAGAGAAATAAAAGGTTATTCAACCCCACTGGAGACTCAAATCACTGATAAGCAGCTGGAGAAGATGGAGCTTATGTAACAACTCTTTGTCTCTCAATAAATAAACAGATAGGATCTGAGTCATGGGGTCACTGAGGCTCCTCTTAACCCTTGGGTGGGTGGTACTTTTCATAGGCTCACAGGAATGCTGAGATCTCTGCTGTGCTTGCTTAGCAAAGTTTTTTATTTAGATCTCACCTGACATCTTATTTTTCCAGTAGCTCCACAACAGGAAAATGAAGGAGAATTCACAATTGCACAGGTTTTGGTTGCCTTGGAGACCATGTACTTTTAAGATATTTATGGAGGAAGCCTTAGTTTACTCTAACTGTGCAGTGTGTTCCAGCTGGAGTAGAACTTTGTGGACTGACAAGGAAAGGAGCCCAAGATGTAGGAAGTAAATAAGCATGCTGCCCGATAAGTTGTAGAGCATGATCTCAGCTGTGTTTTGAAAATACATAAAATTCTGTAACTATGTATCTGTCATCTAGTCTATCATCTGTCTATCTATCTATCTATCATCTGTAGATCAATTGATCTACTATCATCTATCCATCTTGGTGAATGGATAGAAATGGCCAAATCATTACAACCGCCTGGCCCTGGGAGTGAGAATGGAACATACAGATAGCAAGACTCTCACTTTTTACTCTATATGTTTCTGTACTATTGAAATTTTAATAGATTGTTTTGTAACAAAAAAGTTTTAACAGAAGTTACCAACTGTAATCCTAACTACCTCTCTGACAGTCCTTTCAAACATCTCACAAAGTACGCGGAAAGAGTTAACACAGAGCCAGTTCAAATTCCTGATTTGGTGGTGGAGGTGGAGGCAGGGTTAGAGGTAAAAAGAAGCAAAAAGTGGGGAGGGGAGGGAAGAGGAGGGCTGGCTGCTCAGTTCTCACCTGAACCAATAGCATGAAAGTTTCAGGCCCAACGCCCATTTGGGGGACTATTTCAGGAGTCAGAGGTTGCATCTGAATTCACTGTCACTGTAACTTGCCAAAGAACTAAGACGACTTCCTGGTTTGGCTACTTGGAAGCTGCTTCTCCTTTACCCAGAAGGTAAAATCTCAAGCCTCAGCTAATCTGGTGACGGTGATTTGGAGTGCGCACTTTTTTCTTTGTGGTGTATTGACTTCTTTATCCACAGGACAGTAAGATGCTTATGGAATAGGGCTTTATTTTTACTAATGACGATATTAACACTAAATTTCTAACAATGTTGGAGTGGTTCTTCCTGGTTCTTCTTTGCACAGGACAAGACACAGTCTGTTGAAGTGTTAGGGAGGAACACTTGCATGGAAAGGAAGGAACACATATGCTTTCATTGTTTAACAGTTCTCATGTCATTTTTCCTTGGTTTCACTGAGAGCATGGTTAAATTTTCATGGGGATTACAGTTGCACACAGCGAATCTCACAGTAGGTAAGTATTTGATGGAACGCTCTCAGCTAATATTGTAGAATGGGCTCTTGCTTATTTTCCTTCTCAGGGAAAAGTCTTAAAACTTCCCACATTCATAACAAAGCTACTTTACATGAGAAAGGAGTTTGGAAAGAGATGTCTGGTGAAATCACCCCAATGTTTTGGTCCAACTGTAGCCCCCCCAGGATGATGTCTGTTCTTAGTGTCACAGCGACCCCTTTTTTTCCCCATAGTCTTTGTTAGTGATGGACCCATACATGATTCAGTTACACGACCATGGCAACCTCCCCTCAGTGCTGGATGTGCATGTCAACATCCCTGGGAGAAGCTCTGTGCCGGGAAAAATGAAAGGCAGGAAGGCCAGATGGTCCGTGAGGCCCTCGGACATGTCCAACAAAACTTTCAATCCCATCCGGGCCATTGTGGACAGCATGAAGGTGAAGCCAAATCCAAACAAGACCATGATTGCTCTGTCAATTGGTGAGTTGGAGACACTTGACCGAGAGGCAGGCATTGTTCCTCCCACCCCCATCCTCATGGGTTGGTTGGAGAGGATGGAAGTGGAGGGTGGGTCTGGGCACTGGGCATGGAAGAATAACCTCTTGGCGGTTCTTTTTTTTTTTTCCCGTGAAAAGGGGACCCTACTGTGTTTGGAAACCTGCCTACAGATCCTGAAGTTACCCAAGCAATAAAAGATGCCCTTGACTCGGGGAAGTATAACGGCTATGCCCCCTCCACTGGTAAATTCCTCCTGAGACTCTAATCTGGTGGCTTCCAAATCTTTAGTGCTCTTCTAATAGGAATACATTTCTAGCATTCTTCTTTGCTTTCCTGATGCATAATTCCTAAGGAGAAGCTAAGATAAAATGGCTGTTGGATTTGGGGAAAGGGGTCTCAGCATGCTTAACCTCAAGCCATCAAGGTCTAACTTCTTTCCTGGCTTCCTCTGGCATTATGGCACCTCCCTGCTCTAGGTTCCCATTACATACTTATTTCTCAAATAACACTCCTATTCTGTCATCGCTAATTCTACACGGAGGCCTTGAGTTTGGCTGCACCTGCTTCTTTACAAAGCCCGCTAGCTCCTAAATTAATTTAATTACTGCCCTGTGTAAATAGCTTCTTGGCCTTATTTCTCCTTCTCTACACATTCAAGGTTTAATTTAATTATGGTCCTAATCACACTCTCAATGTAATTGTGCTTGTTTCAAGGCAAAAACAAAAAACAAAACCCATAAAACCAAGAACAGCAAAGAATGAGCTGACCTACTGGAGGATAGAAGGTTTGTTTAGGACAGAAAGAAATTATTCTTAGGTTTAGGTTTAACTCTCTCCATCTATTAAACATTTCTACCCTAAACATTTTGGTAAAATAAATGATTCCTTGACTTTGTTTCAGTGTTGCACATTTCCCCACTGTGTATATGTGCGCATAGAAACATATTCTTTTCTTTTTTTTTTTTTTTTTTTTTGCGGTACGCGGGCTTTTCACTGTTGCGGCCTCTCCTGTTGCGGAGCACAGGCTCCGGACGCACAGGCTCAGCGGCCATGGCTCATGGGCCCAGCCGCTCCGCGGCATGTGGGATCTCCCCAGACCGGGGCACAAACCCGTGTCCCCTGCATCGGCAGGCGGACTCTCAACCACTGCGCCACCAGGGAAGCCCTAGAAACATATTCTTAATGCAGAATAAAAATCCAGTTTCATGCTAAAATAGAATTGTAAAAACACTTTAAAGAGATATCAGGGATGTGATTTTTAGGTTGATTATTTACATTTTATGAAGTTTCATAAATAAAAATCAAAACAAAATAAGACCAAAATTTAAGTTGTAAAAAAAGTTTATACATAATGGAAAAGAATATGAAAAAGGAGGTATATATGTGTAACTTAAATCACTTTGCTGTACAGCAGAAATTAACACAGCATTGTAAATCAACTATACTTCAATAAAAGTTTTTAAAAGTTTATAATGACTTTTATATCCAAAGTATTAGGAAACTGACTTAACCTGAAAACCCAAAACCAAGTCTCCATTTGACAAAATGCAAAGGATATGAACACTTCATGCCAAAGGAAACACAGATAATAATATATATCTAGAAAATACTCTTCTTTATTAGTAATTAAGGAAGTGCTAATTTGTATAACATCAAGAGACCTATCTCTACCTATTAATTTAACAAACATTAGGAAATACTGCCTCTAGTCTTGGTAACCGAAGACAATCTTTCTGGAGAGCAATTTTGTAAAACATAATAATTTGTATGAAACTGTCTATACTTCAAGCTTGTAAACCAACATTTGGAACTATTGTATGAGAATATAATTTAAAAGAAAAAAATTTTAATTTCAATATAATTTTAAAAATTTATTTTAATTTATATTATTTATTTTTGGCTGTGTTGGGTCTTCCTTGCTGCTCACGGGCTTTCTCCAGTTGCGGAGAGCGGGGGCCACTCCTCACCGCGGTGGCCCCCCTCCCCCCGCTGCAGAGCATGGGCTCCAGGCACAGGGCCTCAGCAGTTGTGGCACATGGGCTCAGCAGCTGTGGCTTGCAAGCCCCAGAGCACAGGCTCAGCAGTTGTGGCGCATGGGCCGGTTGCTCTGTGGCACGTGGGATCCTCGCGGACCAGGGCTTGAACCCATGTCCCCTGCACTGGCAGGCGGACTCTCAACCACTCCGCCACCAGGGAAGTCCATCAATATAAGTTAAAAGGAAAAATACTAATAGGTATACAGTACAATGTGAAAAAGTTAAAATGGACCCAAGGTAATGAATTCACTAATTACAAGTTTTCAAAAAATATAATACCTGGGGCTTCGCTGGTGGCGCAGTGGTTGAGAGTCCGCCTGCCGATGCAGGAGACACGGGTTCGTGCCCCGGTCCGGGAAGATCCCACATGCCGCGGAGCGGCTGGGCCCGTGGGCCATGGCCACTGAGCCTGCGCGTCTGGAGCCTGTGCTCCGCAACGAGAGAGGCCACAACAGTGAGAGGCCTGCGTACCACAAAAAAAAAAAAAAAAAAAAA
>NW_021703766.1:14298975-14371401 GCF_005190385.1 Monodon monoceros | reverse complement strand
AAAAAAAAAAAAAAAAAAAAAAAATATATATATATAAAAAATACCTGGAAGGGATTTAGGAATAATCTAAATCCTAACTAATCTAATCCTATTTTAGATTATTTAATCTAAATTTTAGATTAAATAATCTAAAATAAAATAAAACATATCACAGTAACCAAGATGCTGCAGAGTATTTTATAGTTTGGGGAACTCTTTTTGTTATTATTTATATATTTGTGCTCATTATAAAATTGTAAGATATAAAGTTAATCTCCTTTATCTATAGTGACAGAGAGCTAAACTAAATTGTATGTGCTCTGAGCTGGGGCAGAAGGTAGCCTCGAAGCCCTGTTGACTTAAGGGCAAAGCTGTCAGTTGTGGAATGAAAACTTCCAGCTTCCTCATTCTGCTCTCTTCTCTCAGGCTACTTATCGAGTCGGGAGGAGGTTGCTTCTTATTACCACTGTCCCGAGGCACCCCTGGAAGCTAAGGTGAGCCCTAGAAAAGGAACCAGCTTGGGAACAGTATTGGGCAAACTCTACCCTTTTCCTTGTTTCTGTTCCATGAGGAATAAGGGTTTCAAGTGGAACAAAAACTAAGGATAATTTCCCTTTGGCAATTCAAGGACTTTTCATACGGGGAGGCCACTAATCAGTGCTTATATTTAATGTCATTATAGCATGATAATAACGTTGCATACAACTCGTATAGTGTCTGTCTCAAGGAGGCTTAAAGGACTCAGAGGTCACCCTATATTTTGCTTCTCTGCAAAAGATCATTGAAAAACAATAATTCATAAACATCAAATAATTGAAATTTTTAATTTTACCAATAGGTCTTTTATGAATCTGTAGCTTCCTTCACTGCCCTTAAGGTCACTTAGATGGAAAGATAGAGCTTCCATGGCATACTGGATTGATGGCAGGGCCAAGTTTAAATGCTACCCTCTGCTCTGTTGTCCACTGGGTGGGGGTCAATATTTCTTAACATTAAGAGGTGCCCTATATCTGTCTTTCAGAAGAGAGTCAGGTTTCAAATCTCTGGTCAAAAGTAAATAAATAACCAGGTGAAAAAGTCCAAGGGCATAATGATCTCTCGTGGAGGTCTGCTGAGTCACAACCAAGCCGTCCTTTTTTAAGTGATTTATTTCTCTTAAGTGGCCAACATTTTCAACAACTTTTAGATATGCACATATGTAAACATATTCACTTCTTTCAATTTTGGCTTTGTACAGTCCCCACTACTTTACATAGAGTTTGTAAAAATAAGGTTTTTTTTGCTTCCCACTCATTCATCTGATAACCTCTTTGCTCCTGTTGCTGTTGGAACCCCTAACAAAATGAAACTTTTCTGTTCTTTACAGGATGTCATTCTAACAAGTGGCTGCAGTCAGGCTATTGAACTTTGTTTAGCTGTGCTGGCCAACCCAGGGCAAAACATCCTAGTTCCCAGACCTGGCTTCTCTCTCTACAGGACTCTGGCTGAATCTATGGGAATCGAGGTCAAACCCTACAATTTATTGGTAAATGACTTTTAAATTTTAGACACAAGAGCTCAATTACTACTTCATAAAAATATATGACCATTATCTTAGCAGAGAAAGATCTGGAAGTGGGTGGTCGAGGCCACAGACACATTTTGTTATTTACATTATATCTTTGAGTGAAGTGAGTAGTCCTACATTTTTCAGAATCATCTTAGTCTCCCCCTTTTTTCCTCCCCAGCCAGAGAAGTTTTGGGAAATTGACCTGAAACAACTGGAATCTCTGATTGATGAAAAGACAGCTTGTCTCGTTGTCAATAATCCATCAAACCCTTGTGGGTCAGTGTTCAGTAGAAGTCATCTCCAGAAAATTTTGGCAGGTGAGTCCAGCAGACTTCACTTGACAGGGGAGAAGATGGGGATGGAATCCTTCAGGTGTTTCATGGAACGAGAAAGGAGTCCTTCACTAAGTTCCAAGCCTAGGATGGAGCTGGGAGGGCTCCACTGGGGTCTCTAGTGAGTGGTGTGCCCCTGGAAAGGTAGGAATTTCCTGAAAGAAGGATAAAAAGAGGAAATACTTGCCTCTTCACCACTCCCATCATGTGGAAGAGAGGGTTTGAAATATCTAGTTAATTAAAGAGCAAATTTAGGCTCTGTACCCTGGAAGAGTATAAGAAGAGTTTATAGTTCTTAAAGAGGAAGATGAAACATACAAACATGAAATGCAAAGTATCATAAGCCCAGGTAAATATTAAATGCTAAGGCAATTCACATTAAAAATGATTTCAGCATGTTTCTCTTATTTTCAGTGGCTGCAAGGCAGTGTGTCCCCATCTTAGCTGATGAGATCTATGGAGACATGGTGAGTCTTGGGTAGGATGAAACACTGCCATATTCTCAATCCCAAATTATCTCATGGCACCTTTAGATGTGGCACCTAGAATAATCAGAAGCAAATCCTAATCATTTCAGTACAGCACTAATCACTAGTATCCCTGCGCTCTAAACAGATATACAGATAACCAGCCCTTAGCCAGTTTTCCAAGATCCAAAAAGTTATAAAAATCTGAAGATTTTTGGAATTCATTTGGTGGCAAAACCTGACTTGGCCTGATATAAAGCTATTTGTAAATCTTTATGTATCTCACTTATGGATCTATATAAGAGTGTAAGGAAAGGGGCGGAACAGTTACTGTGCTTGATATAAAGCTATTTGTAAATCTTTATGTATCTCACTTATGGATCTATATAAGAGTGTAAGGAAAGGGGTGGAACAGTTACTGTGCTTGATATAAAGCTATTTGTAAATCTTTATGTATCTCACTTATGGATCTATATAAGGGTGTAAGGAAAGGGGCGGAACAGTTACTGTGCTTGATTAGGAGTGCTGTCCCCGATTGGCCTGCGGCTGTTATATAATATAAGGTACATGTGCTATATAACCTTTCTAAAATCCAAACAGTTCTACATTTTGCAACACACTTGAGCCCAGGAATTTCACATAAGGGATTATGGACCCATACATTATTGTGAAATCTGTAACTCCAACAGTCATTCATTCCCTAGAGCCAAGGGTTGTACCTATTACTGGGCTGGGGTCAGTTTCCTCATTTTAGGCTTCCTTTAATCTAGACTAGATACTGGGTTAAATGTATTTGGGTGTCCCCTCTGAAGCCTCTTGAGATCCCAATCACGCTTCAGGGTAGGAATGAGCCCGTAAATCTGAGACCCTGTCCCTAGTGATATAAGGAAAATTTTGCAAGGCATGGGATTCGGAGGAAAGTAAACCAGAAGACAACTGTAACAAGCACCTCTTCTCCTCAGGTGTTTTCAGATTCCAAATTTGAACCTTTAGCCACCCTCAGTAGCAACGTCCCCATTCTGTCCTGTGGAGGGCTGGCCAAGCGCTGGCTGGTTCCTGGCTGGAGGCTGGGCTGGATCCTCATCCATGACCGAAGAGATATTTTTGGCAATGAGGTGAGAGCAATGTGGTGAAATAGTATGTCTAATTTAGGGGTGATTATATTTATATATTTTTTTCTAAATATTTATTTATTTACTTTGCATGCACAGTGGTAAGGAGGTAAGGAGTTTTTTTCTTTCTTTTTGGCCCTGTAGTTCCGTGTGCCTGGAAAGACACTGGATACAGACAGTACTAGTTATTCCTCTCCAAAACTCAGTTTTTCTGTCTTGGTGAGGAAGTTCCATCCACCTCCAATTTTAGTACCACAAAAAAGGAAACAATAGCGGTAATGATACCTAATATTGTTTGTGGGATTACAATGTGCCAGTGCTTTATGTACTTTATTTCAATTTAATTATCCTAACAACCCTGTGAGGCCAGTATTAGTATTACCTCCATTTCACAGGTAAGAAATATGAGACACAGAGAGGTTGTATAATTTGCCCAGAGTCACACAGCCAGTGCACGGCAGAGCTGGGCTACAAACCTAGGTGGTCTGATCTAAGAATGACACGAGGTACCATCACTTCTCCAGAGATTAAAAACTTGATAGAGGACTTCCCTGGTGGCGCAGTGGTTGAGAGTCCACCTGCCGATGCAGGGGACACGGGTTCGTGCCCCGGTCCGGGAAGATCCCACATGCCGCGGAGCGGCTGGGCCCGTGAGCCATGGCCGCTGAGCCTGCGCGTCCGGAGCCCGTGCTCCGCAACAGGAGAGGCCACAAAAGTGAGAGGCCCCCAAACGGAAAAAAAAAAAAAAAAAAAACTTGATAGAATTGGCAGAACAAGGATCTCCACAGTGGGGATGCCTAAGAAAAGCTAAATAATGTGTTTGCCGGGGGGCTTTTAGATCCGAGATGGGCTGGTGAAGCTGAGTCAGCGGATCCTGGGACCCTGCACCCTTGTCCAGGGAGCTCTGAAAAGCATCCTGCATCGCACCCCTCAAGAGTTCTACCACAACACTCTAAGCTTCCTCAAGGTAAGGGCAGCCCATGACTTTCCACTCTGGGAGTCAAGGAATGCCACCAGTGGAATTTGAAATAATGGGTCCTCATTTCTGGAGCAATGCTCCATTATGGGGCTTCCAAACCAGGAGGTGGCATCAGTGTAAATATCTACCCACACATTTCTCTAACTTCTGGCAATCCACCCTGCTCCTGGCCAAAAGCTTCAAGTGGCAGAGTTTTTATCTTGTTACCCCTTATGCCAGGAGAGCAAACTTAGGTTCCCTGCCTTTGATGTGGGCTCTCCTTTTAATGACTTGGTTTTTCTTTTGCTTAACTTCTCATCCTTGGTGTCTCTGTCTCCTCTCGTAGTCCAATGCAGATCTCTGCTATGGGGCATTGGCTGCCATCCCTGGACTCCGGCCCATCCGCCCTTCTGGGGCCATGTACCTCATGGTGAGTATGTGGGTGGCAGGCAGTTGGTGGTAGGCGGGGGAAGCCAGTCTGCAGGGCTCACGAAGACAACCACATGGGCTCCTGAGCCAGTCAGTTTAGGAACTGCCTTGTTCTGAATTGTCCCAACAATGTGGTTTAACCTCAGTGCTAAAAAAAAGAAAAAGGAAGAAAAAAACTCTTAAAATGACTTAATTCTTCATACAGAGACTCATTTTATATGTAGATACAGGGATGACATAAGACACAGATAAGAGGCTTTCCACACTACTGTAATTCTCACCTAGGAGAGATCTGGTTCCCTAGGAATATTTGGGGATATATAGGAATTTTGTCTGTTTTCAGAAAGACTGTGTGGGGTGCTATTGGCATTTTGTGGGCCAGGGATGCTAAATATTTTTCAATGGGCAGGATAGTTCCATGCAATCAAGAATAGCCTGGCCCATAATGATAATAGTGCCTTTTTAAAAATAATTAATTAATTAATCTATTTTTGGCTGCGTTGGGTCTTCGTTGCTGCGTGCGGGCTTTTTCTCCGGTTGCGGCGGGCGGGGCTACTCTTCTTTGTGGTCGCAGGCTTCTCATTGCGGTGGCTTCTCTTGTTGCGGAGCATGGGCTCTAGGCACGTGGGCTTCAGTAGTTGTGGCATGGGGGCTCAGTAGTTGTGGCTCGTGGGCTCTAGAGCACAGACTCAGTAGTTGTGGCACACGGGCTTAGTTGCTCCGCGGCATGTAGGATCTTCCCAGACCAGGGCTCGAACTCATGTCCCCTGCTTTGGCAGGTTGATTCTTAACCGCTGGGCCACCAGGGAAGTCCCAGTAGTGCCTTTTTTGAGAAACACTGGCATCCTATCTCCAGCTTTCATTTATCAGCATCCAAGAAGGAACCCTTCAGTAAACTAAAACATTTAATATAAATATATCCTCTCTTCCCTATGAAAAATTCTGTGAGTTCATAAGAGCAAGAACTTTTAGTTATCAGTAGTGGAGTTCCAAGATGTTTTTTAGAGTAGTCCCTATCTTAATTTGTGGCATAGGGAGTTGGCCTGTTTTCCCTCCTGATAAATTTGCATCTCCCTGTTATTGGTATAGGTTGGAATTGAGATGGAACATTTCCCAGAATTTGAGAATGATGTGGAATTCACTGAGCAGTTAGTTGCTGAGCAATCCGTCCACTGCCTCCCAGCAACAGTGAGTGCTTACGTCTCTCAGGACACTCTCAACGGTTTCTAGAGCCTCAGGAACTCTCCCTGAGCTGGTCTTTAGCCTGACTTTCTCTCCCCCAACAAAGCATACTGTCGGCCTTCATATACTCAGGTTCCTCATCCACGGATTCAACCAACTGTGGATGGAAAAATATGAGGGGAAAAAAATCCCAGAAAGTTCCCAAACTTGAATTTGCTGCAGACTGGCAACTATTTACCTAGCATTTACATTGTATTAGGTATTAAAAGTAACCTAGAGATGATTTAAAGTACACAGGAAGATGTATGTAGGCTATGCAAATACTATGCCATTTTATATATGGGACTTGAGCATCCTCGGATTTTGGCACTCTCGAAGGTTCTGGAACCAACCCTCCATGGATACTGAGGGACTACTGTATTCTCTTTCGAAAAGATTCAAACTGATGGGTCTCATGACCTCTATTTAAAATTTGTTTCTCCCCCATCCAGGAAGAAAAATTGTGGTTGAACATTCTAGGTGAGAGGAAATCAAGCTCGTCCCACAAATTCCTTTTAAGATAAATTAACTCAGTTACTGGCTTAGCAGTCCAGTGGTGGGAACTGAGTGAAATGACAGCCTTGGGTAAATGGCATCACTGCTTTTTGCTGATTAGGGCCCTGGCCATATTAGGGTGGTCCAGTCCCTGATTCAATTGCTCTGAGAATAACAGGCTTTTGTTTTTGCAGTGCTTCGAGTACCCAAATTTCTTCCGAGTAGTAATCACAATCCCCGAAGTGATGTTGCTGGAGGCCTGTAGCCGGATCCAGGAGTTCTGTGACCAGCACTACCATTGTGCTGAAGGGAGCCCGGAGGAATGCGACAAATAGGACGCAGTCCATTCTCCTGAGTGTGTGTCCCATCGGGCTGGGGAGAGCGGGACTGAGCCCTGCTGCTCCTCAGGTGCCCCTGCTGGGAGAGGGGCCTCACAAATACCACGACAAGGGCTCAGAATTGCTCCAGCTTTCCCCCAGCTGTATCCACACACACACTCTGAACCCCAGATTTCATCGCATTCTGCTCTGCTGGAGTGACTCACTAATTCATTAATCCACCCCTATGACTTCCACCAATCCATCCTCCCATATGACTTCCTCCTTTTAGCTTGAGAGTACCAGGTGAACAAAGTTACCCAGGAAATGGTAGAGACAGGAAAATTAAGAACTCAGGATTAGAGAATCAAAAGATTGAGGGAAGTTGTGCCCCCAACCATTTCCTCTTACTCTAAGTAAGAACACATTCTCTTCAGTCAGGTCTGAAGCCCAACTCTGTTACTGGCTCACTTCAGGTATACATCACTGTATGCAATAATGCTATAATGAAAGAAGTTGGGGACACATGTATTTGGTTAATTCTAAACACATTAGGAAAGCTTGCCAATTTGAAGGATCACTTACGGAAACTTTTCGTTGATTTTTTTTTTGTAGAGAATTATTTTGTGATACAAAGAAATTTAATTGATAGAGATTCTAAATGTAGATATATGTGTATCAGGCTTTCTTAAAATGACGGCACATCTGTACTAAAAAAAGGAGGAATCAGAGGACCTTCCAGGAACGCTGCTGTGTAAGGGCCAGAATTTTCTTCATTCGTCATTGTTATAGAATCATTATTACTTTTGCTGTAACGTTGATATTGATTTATTGATATATATGTTATATTATCTTTTCATATGTTTTCTAAGAAACATTTATATTGAAAAGATCTTTTATTTTGCCAAGGGCATAAATTATTGTTTTCCTTTTTCTTTTTTTTTAAATAAATTTTACTAAGTATTCTCTTCTGCGATGTCATTTTTCTCCTCTGTGGGGAATTTCTATCCCCAGGTGCTACTTATTGCTCAGTCTGATTGATTTATTACCCACTAGGTTTCATTTATTTCTTTGTAGATGTACTGACATTTGGAGTCACTTAAGAAACACTATTCCTAAAATATTTTATTTGGGAGCTCAACTTCTTGCTTGTACTTACAAACAAGACAAACTAAGAAGCAACATTATAAACACCTGGCCTCTGACTTCACACTTTCAACTTTTGGGATCCCCACTCTCCAAATTCCTACACTTCTCTAGATCTACTAACCACTCACTGGGTAACAAGTTGAACTGGTTCAGCTAACCAAGAGAATGAGGTGTGTCCGGTGTGCTCATCTTTCAGTATGAGCTTTTTGTCTGCAAATCCTCTTAAGCACAGTTGCCTAATTTTTTCCTAACCATTTCCCTTGGAGGAGGGAGCCTGAAGTTATTTTGCAAGGTTAGGGGCAGGAATATACCATAATCAATCTGGGAATTCTTCACTAAGGGATGTTTTCCTTATCTAGAATAGGAACTTCAAGTCTCAACTCTGCCAACCACACCCAATTAATTTCCTTTACAAAAATAAACATCAAACATCCCCTTCCCATCTATGTCGGACTTCGTTGAACTAAAATTTACCCTTTTTTTTCAGCAAAACCAAGAGGAATATACAATGATTGAGATGAAAAACATTTGTTTCCTGTATGCCACTCCTGCCGATTTTTCGAAAATTCCTGGCTCCTCTTTTCCTGTACCTCTGGCCCCAGCTCCCAAGGATATCTGTCCAGAGATAAACAGGAAGACTTAGTGGTTTACACAAAACGTTTTATCTTCACACGTATGTATAATTCTATCCAGCATTACTGAATCTAGACAGACTTCTTAAATTTCCAAATTTCCTTGATATCTACCATTTTGGTAAGGGAGTCAAATGAAAATTCAAAGATTTAAAAAACAAAACGGGGACTTCCCTGGTGGCGCAGTGGTTAAGAATCCACCTGCCAATTCAGGGGACATGGGTTCCAGCCCTGGTCCGGGAAGATCCCTCATGCCGCACAGCAACTAAGCCCATGCACCACAACTACTGAGCCTGTGATCTAGAGGCCGTGCCCTAGAGCCCACGAGCCACAACTACTGAAGTCCGCCCGCCTAGAGCCCGTTCTCCGCAACAAGAGAAGCCACCGCATGAGAAGCACGTGCACCACAGTGAAGAGTAGCCCCTGCTCACCACAACTGGAGAGAGCCCCTGTGCAGCAACAAAGACCCAATGCAGCCAAAAATATATAAATAATTTTTTAAAATAAAATAAACAAAAATACATGCACATTGGACATATTTCAAACGATGCAAAAAAATAAAAAAAAACACTCATGCCAGTCCTTCAGCACCTTTTCTTCTCCCCTGAGGTAATCACAGTAGCAGTTGCTGATCCATTCTTTGAGATTATTCTGTGTACACATAAATGCTTTTGCGTGTGAATTTTTCCTTTTTTTTTTTTTTCCTTTCTTCGAAGTAACTATTACTCAACTTTTTAATTCAGCTTCTGTGGAAGTCTAAGGAGGGATGACATTTCTGTCCATCATGTCCTGGGTGATTCTAAATAAAAAAGGGACCCCCTGGTCGAGGCTGCTTCCAAACAAGATTAAAATTCCCAAGAGACAATTCCCAGCTGCTTCGCGGATGGCGGCAGCAGGATAGTGGCTTCCGAGCGTCCCAGGATAAAACAAAGGATGCTTTAAAATGTCGGAGACAAGGGCTCGCAGCTGTGAATTCACCTTTCTGTCTAACCTACGGGATAACCGGCGAGTTACCACTGACCCGGTACCACACACCGTCCCACTCTAGTCCCTGGCAGTCACCAACGACCCAACCCTGCTCTGGGTGACCGTGTTGGAAGAGGAGGGGGTCGCGGGATGGAGCGGTGGGGGAGTTGGGGTGGGGTAGAGCGGGGGAAAGAACCCACGGCTGCGCAGGCACAAATGCTAATGAGGGCCGCGCACTACTCAGGGCGCATGCGCAGTCACGGGACTACGAGACGCCGCAGACCGTGAGGCGCCGGCGAGGTTGCGTATCTCTAGTGGGAGAGACTACCTTTTCTCCGGATGTTCGGTTTTGTTTTCTCCTTCAGCCTATTTCTCGGACCCGCGCCTTTTTGAGAGATTCCCTTCCTCCTTTGCCCCCTTTTCGGGCCACATCAGGCGGGAGGCTTCCAGAAAGTCGACAAGTCATCTTTAGGTATTGTAAACATCTGTTAACCTTTTCCTAGCTGTGGGCGGGTGCCAGTAAGTCCCATAAGTTGTGAAACAGAAGCAGAAGTTCCCAGGAGCTGTTGTCAGTTTTCAAAAGTATCCCTGGAAATTTTCTTAGAAGAATCGTATCTTTCATGGTCCCGAGTGCATGGCATATATGTTTGGATTTCTGCCGAGCCAGAAAGGTGAATCGTCTGCTGTGCTTCACGCACACCACACTTTACTGTGCAGGAGGGCCTGTATTTTAAGTACTCTAAAGGTTGAAATATTGAATCTGTTGGAGAAGTGAATCCCCGGTACATCTTATTCATACTCTTATTTACTTTAAACAGTTTGTGTGTTTACAAACGGGTTTCATAATGGTGTCATAGAAACCGCACATCTGGATGCTCTCTATGGGTCAGATTGTTGCAGAGCACCTTCCAAAGAAACAGTCACTTTCTGACAATCTAATTGAGGTGTGTTATGTAGGAAGCAGGTGATGCTAATTCTGCGAAGAAAACAGTCTGCAAACTAGCAAGTGTGTCTTAATTTTTGTCAGTGTTTCAAGCATAGAAAAGAATTCTTGCTCCTTGAGACATTTACTCATTTGAAAATTGAAATGCAAAGTACATTATGAAATTCAAAGTACGTTATCCCGGGCTTCCCTGGTGGCGCAGTGGTTGAGAGTCCGCCTGCCGATGCAGGGGACACGGGTTCGTGCCCCGGTCCGGGAAGATCCCACATGCCTCGGAGCGGCTGGGCCCGTGAGCCATGGCCGCTGAGCCTGCGCGTCCGTCCGGAGCCTGTGCTCCGCAACGGGAGAGGCCACAACAGTGAAAGGCCTGCGTACCGCAAAAAAAAAAAAAAAAAGTACGTTATGCCGTGTTTAAAAAATAAAGCCGCAGGGAGTTCTTGCTTTGTCAGCACATATACTAAAATTGGAACAATACAGAGAAGACGAGCATAGTACCAGCAATCCAAATACAACAGCCCATTAAAAAGATTATGTACCATGACCAAGTGGGATTTTTTGTTTTTTTAATTTATTTATTTTTGTCTGCGTTGGGTCTTCATTGCTGCGTGCGGGCTTCTCATTGGAGTGGTTTCTTTTGTTGTGGTTCACGGGCCCTAAATGCATAGGCTTCTGTAGTTGTGGCAGGCAGGCTCAGTAGTTGTGGCTCACGGGCTCTAGGGCGCAGGCTCAGTAGCTGTGGCGCACGGGCTTAGTTGCTCCGCGGCATGTGGGATCTTCCCGGACTAGGGCTACAAACCTGTGTCCCTTGCATTGGCAGGCAGATTCTTAACCACTGCGCCACCAGGGAGGCCCCGACCAAGTGGGATTTATTTCTGGAATATGGGAATGGTTCAACAAATGAAAAAAAAGTCAGTGTAATACACCTCAATAACAGAATGAAGGACAAAAACGACCTGGTCATCTCAGTGATGCTAACAAAACATTTGACAAGATTCTACACCTTTTTTTTTGCTGTACGCGGGCCTCTCACTGCTGTGGCCTCTCCCGTTGCGGAGCACAGGCTCCGGACGCGCAGGCTCAGCGGCCATGGCTCACGGGCCCAGCCGCTCCGTGGCATGTGGGATCTTCCCGGACCGGGGCACGAACCCGTGTCCCCTGCATCGGCAGGCGGACTCTCAACCATTGCGCCACCAGGGAAGCCCCCTCTACACCTTTTTATGATAAACACACTCAAACTAGAAATAGAAGGAAACTACCACAACAGTAACAGTGGTGGCAAGGATGTGGAGAAATCGTAATGCTCACGCACTGCTGGCAGGAATGTAAGATGGTTCAGCAACTTTGGAAAACAGTTTGGCAGTTTCTCAAAAGGTTAAAAATATAGTTGCCATATGACCCATCCATTCCACTCCTAGAGAAATGAAAACTTATGTCCACATAAAACTTTTACAAGAATGTCCATAGCAGCATTATTCATAATAGCCAGAAAATGGAAACAACCCAAATATCTATCAGCTGATGAATGCATAAATAAGACGTGATATATCCATCCATGGAATATTACTTGAGAGGAAAAAAGAATGTTGTACTGATGCATGCTGCGACATGGATGAACCTTGAAAACATTGTGCTAAGTGAAAGAAGCCAGTGGAAAAGAGCATATTTTGTGTAATTCCATTTATATCAAATGTCCAAACTAGACAAAAAAGAGACTAGTGGTTGCCTAGAGTTGAGTGTGAGGATGTATGTGGTGGGGATGGGTAGGGGGTGGGGGTGGAGATCGACTGCTTACAGATGCAGGGTTTCTTTGGGGGGCAATGAAAATATTCTAAAATTGATTGTGTTGATGGTGGTGCGATTGTGTATATACTAAAAACCATCAAACTATACACTAAATGTGTGAATTGTATGGTATGTGAACTATACCTCCACAACACTGTTTTTCTTTTTTAAAGGTGCAGAGGAGTCAGACTTCAGGAAGACCAACTCAAATATTTGGCATTTAAAGGAATTTCAAGTTTTTAAAAGAAAGGTAAGAAACCTGAGAAATTACCAGTTTCATTCATCTGATCATGGTAGGAAAACAACTTTTTCTCATGTTAACCATATCCACAAAGATTGTGACATCATTTCAGACACTAGCATTCTAAAAGTCAGGGATAGCACCATTTTTTATTAGGGAGTCCACACTTGTAGGAATTACTTACTTTTTAAGTTTTTCCTCAGGACTGAAATTAGATGAGATGACTCCATCATCATTTGTTCATCTTGTGGTACAAAGTGCTTATTTTTCCTGATTCTAGCATTTCATAATGGAAGCAGGGCAAAGCATCGGTGGGGCTTGCACACTGGGAAAAATAAGAAATTTCTAGAAAAACATCTGGGATGTTTCTATAAATAGCAGAAATAGTTCGTATATTATACTAGTGCGGTTTTCTGTTCATGTGTTCTCTAAAATAATTTTGAACTCTGACTATGAAAATTTTAAATGTGTATAAAAGAAACAATAGTTTAGTTAATATCCATATATCCATCATCCATTATCAAGACTTTGCCATATTTCTTCCTTCCTCCTTTTCCTTGTTTTCTTTGTTGAAGTATTTATAAAGCAAATCCTAGGTACATGTCATTTCCTCTCATGCCCGTCAGTATGCATCTCCAAAAACCTAATTTCTTTCTTTCTTTTTTTTTTTTTTTTTTTGCGGTACGCGGGCCTCTCACTGTTGTGGGCTCTCCCGTTGCACAGCACAGGCTCCGGATGCGCAGGCGCAGCGGCCATGGCTCACGGGCCCAGCCACTCCACGGCATGTGGGATCTTCCCGGACCGGGGCACAAACCCGTGTCCCCTGCATCGGCAGGCGGACTCTCAACCACTGCGCCACCAGGAAAGCCCAAACCTAATTTCTTAATTACAATGCCACATTGCATCAAATAATCAGATCTCTTCAACTGTACACAAAATATCTTTTTATAGTTGGTTCATTTGGGGTAGGATCTGAACAAGGTTCAAATATTACTCTTAGTTTTACATCTCTTAAATTTCTCTTAATCTTTTCATGCCACTGACTTAGTTGTCAAAACAGTTGTCTTGTGAAATTTCCCACATTCTGGATGTGGCAGACATTCTTGTGGTGTCATTTAACTTGTTCCTCTAAGCCCCAAACATCCATTAAATGGAATTTAGCTCTAGAGCATGTATTTTCAACTGGGGCATTATTGGAAATTTTACATTGTTACTTTTCTCTCCTGATCTTGTGTCTCTATTCCACGTTTCCCCCCAATTTTATGTTAATATACTTCTTTATCCTTAAAAGTATTTTACTGATTATTTTTCTGTGCAACAGAAATATGGACAGACGTGGCAGACTGCTAGACATTCCCCAATACCCATTCTCCCCTTCTTTTCTGGTATTAAAACTCCTGGACTAGGACCACTTTTCATGTGAATTTCTCAGCTTGGGGTCCCAGACCATGCAGGTAGAATGCATTTGAACACCAAATCCACGTAAAGGAATGCCTATGGTTACAGATTCTCACGGGAGAGGTTTTTTCTTCCCAGAGGCCAGACCGAGAGAGATTTCTTTCTTTTTTTTTTTTTTTGTATTGCCTGTTCGATATAATCTTACCTGTGTAGCTTGTATTTTTTTTAACATCTTTATTGGAGTATAATTACTTTACAATGGTGTGTCAGTTTCTGCTTTATAACAAAGTGAGTCAGTTATACATATACATACGTCCCCATATCTCTTCCCTCTTGCGTATCCCTCCTCCCACCCTCCCTATCCCACCCCTCTAGGTGGTCACAAAGCACCGAGCTGACCTCCCTGTGCTATGCGGCTGCTTCCCACTAGCTATCTATTTTACGTTTGGTAGTGTATATATGTCCATGCCACTGTCTCACTCTGTCCCAGCTTACCCTTCCCCCTCCCCGTATCCTCAAGTCCATTCTCTAGTAGGTATGGATCTTTATTCCCATCTTGCCCCTAGGTTCTTCATGACCATTTTTTTTTTCAGATTCCATATATATGTGTTAGCATCGGTATTTGTTTTTCTCTTTCTGACTTACTTCACTCTGTATGACAGTCTCTAGGTCCATCCACCTCACTACAAATAACTCAGTTTCGTTCCTTTTTATGGCTGAGTAATATTCCATTGTATATATGTGCCACATCTTCTTTATCCATTCATCTGTTGATGGAAACTTCGGTTGCTTCCATGTCCTGGCTTGTAAATAGAGCTGCAATGAACATTTTGGTACATGACTCTTTTTGAATTATGGTTTTCTCAGGGTATATGCCCAGTAATGGGATTGCTGGGTCATATGGTAGTTCTATTTTAGTTTTTTTTGTGTGTGTGTGTGTGTGTGGTACGCGGACCTCTCACTGTTGTGGCCTCTCCCTTTGCAGAGCACAGGCTCCAGACGTGCAGGCTCAGCGGCCATGGCTCACGGGCCCAGCCACTCTGCGGCACATGGGATCTTCCTGCACCGGGGCATGAACCCGTGTCCCCTGCATCGGCAGGCGGACTCTCAACCACTGCGCCACCAGGGAAGCCCCTATTTTAGTTTTTTTAAGGAACCTCCATACTGTTCTCCATAGTGGTTGTATCAGTTTACATTCCCACCAACAGTGCAGGAGGGTTCCCTTTTCTCCATGCCCTCTCCAGCATTTATTGTTTGTAGATTTTTTGATGATGGACATTCTGACCGGTGAGAGATGGTATCTCATTGTAGTTTTGATCTGCATTTCTCTAATGATTAATGACGTTGAGCATTCTTTCATGTGTTTTTTGGCAATCTGTATATCTTCTTTGGAGAAATGTCTATTTAGGTCTTCTGCCCATTTTTGGATTCGGTTCTTTGTTTTTTTAATATTGAGCTGCATGAGCTGCTTGTAAATTTTGGAGATTACTCCTTTGTCAGTTGCTTCATCTGCAAATATTTCCTCCCATTCTGAGGGTTGTCTTTTGGTCTTGTTTATGGTTTCCTTTGCTGTGCAAAAGCTTTTAAGTTTCATTAGGTCCCATTTGTTTATTTTTGTTTTTATTTCCATTTCTCTAGGAGGTGGGTCAAAAAGGATCCTGCTGTGATTTCTGTCATAGAGTGTTCTGCCTGTGTTTTCCTCTAAGAGTTTGATGGTGTCTGGCCTTACATTTAGGTGTTTAATCCATTTTGAGTTTATTTTTGTGTATGGTGTTAGGGAGTGTTCTCATTTCATTCTTTTACATATAGCTGTCCAGTTTTCCCAGCACCACTTATTGAAAAGGCTATCTTTTCTCCACTGTATATTCTTGCCTCCTTTATCAAAGATAAGATGACCATATATATGTGGGTTTATCTCTGGGCTTTCTATCCTGTTCCACTGATCTCTTTTCTGTTTCTGCACCAGTACCATACTGTCTCGATTACTGTAGCTTTGTAGTATAGTCTGAAGTCAGGGAGCCTGATTCCTCCAGCTCCGTTTTTCTTTCTCAAGATTCCTTTGGCTATTCAGAGTCTTTTGTGTTTCCATACAAATTGTGAAATGTTTTGTTCTAGTTCTGTGAAAAAGGCCAGTGGTAGTTTGATAGGGATTGCATTGAATCTGTAGATTGCTTTGGGTAGTAGAGTCATTTCCACAATGTTGATTCTTCCAGTCCAAGAACATGGTATATCTCTCTATCTATTTGTATCATCTTTATTTCTTTCATCAGTGTCTTATAATTTTCTACATACAGGTCTTTTTCCTCCATAGGTAGGTTTAATCCTAGGTATTTTATTCTTTTTGTTGCAGTGATAAATGGGAGTGTTTTCTTAATTTCACTTTCAGATTTTTCATCATTAGTGTATATGAATGCAAGAGGTTTCTGTGCATTAATATTGTATCCTGCTACTTTACCAAATTCATTGATTAGCTCTAGTAGTTTTCTGGTAGCATCTTTAGGATTCTCTATGTATAGTATCATGTCATCTGCAAACAGTGACAGCTTTACCTCTTCTTTTCCAATTTGTATTCCTTTTATTTCTTTTTCTTCTATGATTGCTATGGCTAAAACTTCCAAAACTATGTTGAATAATAGTGGTGAGAGTGGGCAACCTTGTCTTGTTCCTGATCTTAGTGGAAACGGTTTCAATTTTTCACCATTGAGAACAATGTTGGCTGTGGGTTTGTCATATATGGCCTTTACTAGGATGAGGAAAGTTCTCTCTATCCCTACTTTCAGGAGGGTTTTTATCATAAATGGGTGTTGAATTTTGTCAAAAGCTTTCTCTGCATCTATGGAGATGATCACATGGGGTTCTTTTTGTTTGTTTGTTTGTTTTTGTGGTACACGGGCCTCTCACTGCTGTGGCCTCTCCCGTTGCAGAGCACAGGCTCTGGACACGCAGGCACAGCGGCCATGGCTCACAGACCCAGCTGCTCCGCGGCATGTGGGATCCTCCTGGACCGGGGCACAAACCCGTGTCCCCTGCATCGGCAGGCGGACTCTCAACCACTGCGCCACCAGGGAAGCCCGATCATATGGTTTTTCTCCTTCAGTTTGTTAATATGGTGTATCACGTTGATTGATTTGCGTATATTGAAGAAGACTTGCATTCCTGGGAGAAACCCCACTTGATCATGGTGTATGATCCTTTTAATGTGTTGTTAGATTCTGTTTGCTAGTATTTTGTTGAGGATTTTTGCATCTATGTTCAACAGTGATATTGGCCTGTAGTTTTCTTTCTTTGTGACATCTTTGTCTGGTTTTGGTATCAGAGTGATGGTGGCCTCGTAGAATGAGTTTGCAAGTGTTCCTCCCTCTGCTATCTTTTGGAAGAGTTTGAGAAGGATAGGTGTTAGCTCTCCTCTAAATGTTTGATAGAATTCACCTGTGAAGCCATCTGGTCCTGGGCTTTTGTTTGTTGGAAGATGTTTAATCACAGTTTCAATTTCAGTGCTTGTGATTGGTCTTTTCATATTTTCTATTTCTTCCTGGTTCAGTCTCGGAAGGTTGTGCATTTCTACAAATTTGTCCATTTCTCCCAGGTTGTCCATTTTATTGTCATATAGTTGCTTGTAGCAATCTCTCATGATCCTTTGTATTTCTGCGGTGTCAGTTGTTAATTCTCCTATTTCATTTCTAATTCTATTGATTTGAGTCTTCTCCCTTTTTTGCTTGATAAGTCTGGCTAATGGTTTATCCATTTTGTTTATCTTCTCAAAGAACCACCTTTTAGTTTTATTGATCTTTGCTAGCGTTTCCTTCACTTCTTTTTCATTTATTTCTGATCTGATCTTTATGATTTCCTTCCTTCTGCTAACTTTGGGGTTTTTTTGTTCTTCTTTCTCTAATTGCTTTCGGTGTAAGGTTAGGTTGTTTATTTGAGATTTTTCTTGTTTCTTGAGGTAGGATTGTATTGCTATAAACTACCCTCTTGGAACTGCTTCTGCTGCATCCCATAGGTTTTGGGTCATCGTGTTTTCATTGTCATTTGTTTCTAGGTATTTTTTGATTTCCTATTTGATTTCTTCAGTGATCTCTTGGTTATTAAGTAGTGTGTTGTTTAGCCTCCATGTGTTTGTATTTCTTACAGATTTTTTCCTGTAATTGATATCGAGTCTCATGGCATTGTTGTCGGAAAAGATACTTGATACGATTTCAATTTTCTTAAATTTACCAAGGCTTGATTTGTGACCCAAGATATGACCTATCCTGGAGAATGTTCCATGAGCACTTGAGAAGAATGTGTATTCTGTTGTTTTGGGGTGGAATGTCCTATAAATATCAATTAAGTCCATCTTGTTTAATGTATCATTCAAAGCTTGTGTTTCCTTATTTATTTTCATTTTGGATGATATGTCCATTGGTGAAAGTGGGTTGTTAAAGTCCCCTACTATGAATGTGTCGATTTCCCCTTTTATGGCTGCTAGTATTTGTCTTATGTATTGAGGTGCTCCTATGTTGGGTGCATAAATGTTTACAATTGTTATATCATCTTCTTGGATTGATCCCTTGATCACTATGTAGTGTCCTTCTTTGTTTCTTGTAATAGTCTTTGTTTTAAAGTCTATTTTGTCTGATATGAGAATTGCTACTCCAGCTTTCTTTTGATTTCCATTTGCATGGAATATCTTTTTCCATCCCCTCACTTTCAGTCTGTATGTGTCCCTAGGTCTGAAGTGGGTCTCTTGTAGACAGCATATATACGGGTCTTGTTTTTGTATCCATTCAGCCAATCTGTGTCTTTTCGTTGGAGCATTTAATCCATTGACATTTAAGGTAATTATCAAATGTATGTTCCTATTACCATTTTCTTAATTGTTTTGGGTTTATTATTGTAGGTCTTTTCCTTCTCTTGCGTTTCCTGCCTAGAGAAGTTCCTTTAGCATTTGTTGTAAAGCTGGTTTGGTGGTGCTGAATTCTCTTAGCTTTTGCTTGTCTGTAAAGGTTTTAATTTCTCTGTCGAATCTGAATGAGATCCTTGCTGGGTAGACTAATCTTGGTTGTAGGTTTTTCCCTTTTATCCCTTTAAATAGGTCCTGCCACTCCCTTCTGGCTTGCAGAGTTTCTGCTGAAAGATCAGCTGTTAACCTTATGGGTATTCTCTTATGTGTCATTTGTTGTTTTTCCCTTGCTTTTAATATTTGTTCTTTGTATTTAATTTTTGATAGTTTGATTAATATGTGTCTTGGCGTGTTTCTCCTTGGATTTATCCTGTATGGGACTCTCTGCACTTCCTGGACTTGACTATTTCTCTGCACTTCCTCGACTTGACTATTTCCTTTCCCATATTAGGGAAGTTTTCAACTATAATCTCTTCAAATATTTTCTCAGTCCTTTCTTTCTCTCTTCTTCTTCTGGGACCCCTATAATTTGAATGTTGGTGTGTTTAATGTTGTCCCAGAGGTCTCTGAGACTGTCCTGTATTCTTTTCATTCTTTTTTCTTTACTCTGCTCTGCAGTAGTTATTTCAACTATTTTATCCTCCAGGTCACTTATCTGGTCTTCTGCCTCAGTTATTCTGCTGTTGATCCCTTCTAGAGAATTTTTAATTTCATTTATTGTGTTGTTCATCACTGTCTGTTTGCTCTTTAGTTCTTCTAAGTCCTTGTTAACCGTTTCTTGTATTTTCTCTATTCTATTTCCAAGATTTTGGATCATCTTTACTATTATTACTCTGAATTCTTTTTCAGGTAGACTGCCTATTTCCTCTTCATTTGTTTGGTCTGGTGGGTTTTTACCTTGCTCCTTCATCTGCTGTGTGTTTCTCTGTCTTCTCATTTTGCTTAACTTACTGTGTTTGGGGTCCCCTTTTCGCAAGCTGCAGGTTCGTAGTTCCCGTTGTTTTTGGTGTCTGTCCCCAGTGGCTAAGGTTGGTTCAGTGGGTTTTGCAGGCTTCCTGGTGGAGGGGACTAGTGCCTGTGTTCTGGTGGATGAGGCTGGATCTTGTCTTTCTGGTGGGCAGGTCCATGTCTGGTGGTGTGTTTTGGGGTGTCTGTGGCCTTATTATGATTTTAGGCAGCCTCTCTGCTAATGGGTGTGGTTTTGTTTTGTCTTGCCAGTTGTTTGGCATAGGGTGTCCAGCACTGTAGCTTGCTGGTCATTGAGTGGAGCTGGGTCTTAGCGTTGAGATGGAGATCTCTGGGAGATTTTTGCCGTTTGATATTACGTGGAGCTGGGAGGTCTCTTGTGGACCAGTGTCCTGAACTTGGCTCTCCCAGCTTAGTGGCACAGCCCTGATGCCTGGCTGGAGCACCAAGATCCTGTCCTCCACACAACTCAGAATAAAAGGGAGGAAGAAAATAAATAAAGAAAGAAGAAGATAAAATAAAATAAAGTAAAATAAAATAAAGTTATTAAAATAAAAAATAATTATTAAGAAAAAAAATTTTTAAGTAAAAAAAAACAAAACATGGACAGACAGAACCCTAGGACAGATGGTAAAAGCAAAGCTATACAGACAAAATCACACACAGAAGCATACACATACACACTCACAAAAAGAGAAACAGGGAAAAAAATATATATGTCATTGCTCCCAAAGTCCACGTCCTCAATTTGGGATGATTCGTTGTCTATTCAGGTATTCCACAGATGCAGGTACATCAGGTTGATTGTGGAGATTTAATCCGCTGCTCCTGAGGCTGCTGGGAGAGATTTCCCTTTCTCTTGTTTGTTCACACAGCTCCCAGGGTTCAGCTTTGGATTTGGACCCTCCTCTCTGTGTAGGTCACCTGAGGGCGTCTGTTCTTCACTCAGACAGGCCGGGGTTAAAGGAGCAGCTGATTCGGGGACTCTGGCTCACTCAGGCCGGGGGCAGGGAGGGGTATGGATGCAGGACGAGCCTGCGGCGGCAGAGGCCAGCGTGACGTTGCACCAGCTTGAGGTGCCCCGTGCGTTCTCCCGGGGAAGTTGTCCCTGGATCACGGGACCCTGGCAGTGGCGGGCTGCACAGGTTCCCGGGAGGGCAGGTGTGGACAGTGACCTGTGCTTGCACACAGGCTTCTTGGTGGCGGCAGCAGCAGCCTTAGCGTCTCATGCCCGTCTCTGGGGTCCGCGCTGTTAGCCGCGGCTTGTGCCCGCCTCTGGAGCTCCTTTAAGCCGCGCTCTTAATCCCCTCTCCTCACGCACCAGGAAACAAAGAGGCAAGAAAAAGTCTCTTGTCACTTCGGCAGCTCCAGACTTTTCCCCAGACTCCCTCCCGGCTAGCTGTGGTGCACTAACCCCCTGCAGGCTGTGTTCACGCCGCCAACCCCAGTCCTCTCCCTGGGATCTGACTTCCGAAGCCCGAGCGTGAGCTCCCAGCCCCGCCTGCCCTGGCGGGTGAGCAGACAAGCCTCTCGAGCTGGTGAGTGCCATTTGGCCCTGATCCTCTGTGTGGGAATCTCTCCGCTTTGCCCTCCACACCCCTGTGGCTGTGCTCTCCACCGCGGCTCCGAAGCTCCCCGCTCCACCACCCGCAGTCTCCGCCCTCGAAGGGGCTTCCTAGTGTGTGGAAACCTTTCCTCCTTCATGGCTCCCTCCCACTGGTGCAGGTCCCGTCCTTATCCTTTTGTCTCTGTTTACTCTTTTTCCTTTTGCCCTACCCAGGTACGTGGGGAGTATCTAGCCTTTTGGGAGGTCTGAGATCTTCTGCCAGCGTTCAGTAGGTGTTCTGTAGGAGTTGTTCCACATGTAGATGTATTTCTGATGTATCTGTGGGGAGGAATGTGATCTCTGCATCTTACTCTTCCGCCATCTTGAAGCTCCTCCGAGATTTCTTTTTAATTCATCCTTTCATTCAAGCTTAGCACTTGAAGGGTCCTGACTTCATGCAGAGTTTAAATTACAACTCCCTGCCTTACATGGGCCTAAGGTTTCCTCTCTAGTCTTAAAATCCAAACCTCTTGGTTACTGAGATAGCACCAGCATAACCATAATCTTTTTTCCTCGTTTTCAGTTCCCTCTTTATTTGTGCTCCTTGGGAGTTACCCTTACCCTCTTGCAAAGTTAGCTCTGAATCTGAAAAAGTGTATGTTAGATTTTATCTAATATATCTAGGTGTTTTGAAGCGCACACATTTTCGCATTATCTAGTTTGTGATATTGCTATAGAAATTCCCATACTTTTAGCTCCCTCCAGCCTGATGCTTCCTCTTTCCATTCGTTCCCCCTGGAATTCTTCTTCCATGGCAGGTTAAAATTCCCTGCCATTCCCAAATTGTTGAGCATAGTTCCTTCACGTCTTTGCTTTAACCATAACTTGGCTGTTCCCCCAAAGATACTGCCACCCCTACAGCCAGCTTGAAATTGCTTTTTTTTCACCTAGTCTAGAAATCTAACTTACTGTCCTTTCAGGATTTCTAGTCTCTCAGAGTCATGCAATAACCATCCTTTAAAACAGACTATAACACAACATTTTAAACCAACTGTACTCCAATAAAAATTTTAAAAGTAAATAAAATATAAGCTATATTACTTTATACCCTTTCTGTACACTCTCCTTTATTTACTTAGGGCCTTGACATGTGGGAAATTTCAGTATTTCTGTGGATAACCCAACCAACACCTATAACGGCCTCCTGCCTGTCTCGAACTTGAGGAGCTATATATAAATCTTACTGCATTATGGCCACCCACTCCCACAGACACACCTTGTTCTTTTTTTTAGTAATAAATTTATTTATTTATTTATTTTTGGCTGCATTGGGTCTTCGTTGCTGCGTGCAGGCTTTCTCTAGCTGTGGCGAGCGGGGGCTACCCTTTGTTGTGGTGCATGGGCTTCTTATTGCAGCGGCTTCTCTTGTTGCAGAGCACAGGCTCTAGGTGCATGGGCTTCAGTAGTTGTGGCTCAAGGGCTCTAGAGCGCAGGCTCAGTAGTGGCACACGGGCTTAGTTGCTCCGCGGCATGTGGGATCTTCCTGGACCAGGGCTCGAACTCATGTCCCCTGCACTGGCAGGCGGATTCTTAACCACTGCGCCACCAGGGAAGTCCCTACTCCTTGTTCTTTATCATGATCTTGAACTAGACTATTTTAGGAATCTTAAATCCTGATGTATAATTAACTCACTACAATCTTCTTCCCCTCCAACTGAATCACAGTTTACACCTAGACATTATTCAACCTCTGATCTCTCCACACTTTCCTCCTAAGTCCGTCAACTCCCCTGTATTGTTACTCTTCTCTTTCTTTCCAACATATACCCCATGGTGCAATACATACCCACATTCTTGCCAGCCACTTGAACTTAGCTTCGTTATCTTTGTGTAGCATCTACTGTGGAAAGTCTCTACCTGAGATTAATCTAACCCTGAACTCTCCATTTCTATACCTAAAAAAAGAAAGAAAGAAAGAAAAAAGGTAAATTGGTGCTATTGGTGCATGGTGTCCAGCCTCACTGAAAATCCTTTTACAAATACTGGACCAGTGCCGCCTTAGAAGCCTTGTGTTGAAGTTGGCAGAGCACATAATGGAAGGAGCCCAAGTACCTGCATTACTGCTTAGAGAAGAGCCATTTACTGAACATGTTGGGCTTTATCTGTGCAAGAAAGAAACTTCAGTTGTGTTTGAGCCATCAAACATTTGGGGATTTGTTATAGCAGCTTCCATTGCCTTAACTAATGCAATGAGATACCATTTCAAAATTTTAATTTTCATCAGTAATAAGAGAAAATTTTATTTAGGAGCAGTAATGTAAAATTTAATCCCTCTGTTTTAAAATACATCATCAATGATACAATTAAAAATAGCACATGCTTTGGAGGCATTTCTCCAAAAAAGATACTCAGTGGCCAATAAGCTCATGAAAAGATGTTTGACGCTGTTGATCATTAAGGAAATGCAAATCAAATCCACAATGAGATAACACTGCACACCCACTAAGATGGCTATGATAAACAGACAAATGATAAAATAACAAGTGTTGGCAAGGCTATGGATAATTAGGAGCTCTCATATGCAGCTTGTGGGACTGTAAAACGGTACAGCTGCTGTGGAAAACAGTTTGTTGATTCCTCAAAAAGAGAACCAGAATTGCTAGCAATTCTACTTCTACATTTATATCCAAAATAATTGAAAATAGGAGTCCAAACAAAAACTTGTTCATGAATACTCTTGGCAGCACTGTTTACAATAGCCATAAGGTGGAAACAACCCAAATGTCCATTAACGGATGAACAGAGAAACAAATTATGATGTATACACAAAATGGGATATTATTTAGCCATAAAAATGGATGAAGTATTGATACTGCTACAACTTGGATGAACCTTGAAAATATTATACTAAGTGAAAAAAGCCAGACACAAAAGGTCACATATTGTGTGATTCCTTCTGTATGGAATATCGAGAATAGGCAAATCCATAGAGATAGAGAGCAGATTGTCAGGGGCTGGCGATAGGAGGCTAGCGAGTGATTGCTTAATGGATATGGGGTCTTCTTCTAGAGCGATGAAAAAGTTTTGAAACTAAAAAGAGGTGGTTGTACAACATCATGAATACGCTAAATTTCACTGAAATATACAGTTTAAAATGGTTAATTGTATGTTGTGTGAATTTCACCTCAGAAAACAGAAAACTACCATGAAACTAAAAAGGCAAAAAAAAAAGTTAACCCCCCTGTATTCCTCGTGACCAGAGATGAACACTGTTACCACTTTGTTGTGCTGAATTTCCTTCCAGACTTTTTTTTAATGTGTACTAAATGCACTGATTTGTAAAACATGTTATTTTATTTAATAGACCATCCATCTTCAAGATTTAAAACATAGCACACAATGGTGATGGAAATTGTCTGTATCTTGACTGTATCAGTGTTAATATCCTGGTTGCGATATTGTATTATATGTCTGCAAAATGTTATCTTTGGGGGTGGGAGCACTAAAGTCAGTTTCATTATAAAATATAAAATATGAAACATATTGGAAAATAACATTTTTCCATATTTTAAAATTTAATTTTTTGAATAGGTGATACAATCACAAGGTTCAGAAAATTTTAAGTAAAGAGTCATAATAAGTTTCGTCCTTATTTATCATCTCTGCAATCCACCCTGCCTTATCCCCTATGGGGTCACTGTTTTTAGTGTCCCGTGTATCCTTCCACACTTTCTCTAGGCGTATACAAGTAAATTGTAATACAGATTTATATTCCCCATTAGTACAAAAGATAGCATAAAATCACAGTTTTGTACTTTTCTTTTTTCTTTCACAGTGTATGTATATTGGGGAATTGGGGAGCTTTCCATATATGAACACAGAGAAATACCTCTCTCTGTCTCTCTGTCTCTCTCCACCTCCCTCTCTCTCTCTCTCTCTCTCTCTCTCTCTCTCTCTCTCCTGCTACATAGTATTCCAACGTATGGTTACACCATAATTTTTGCCCCCAAATGTTGCCTATCACTAAGGCATTGGTTAATCAACTAATTAATTGCTTAATAAATAAATTATGGGGGCTTCCCTGGTGGCGTAGTGGTTGAGAGTCCGCCTGCCGATGCAGGGGACACGGGTTCGTGCCCCGGTCCGGGAAGATCCCACATGCCGTGGAGCGGCTGGGCCCGTGAGCCATGGCCACTGAGCCTGCGCGTCCGGAGCCTGTGCTCCACAACGGGAGAGGCCACAACAGTGAGAGGCCCGCGTACCGCAAAAAAAAAAACAACAAAAAATTAAATTATGGTATAGTTGGAAGGACACTGGGAGAGAAGCCCGGTGGCAGAGCACCTTCCCCCAGGAAGCAGTGGCAGAAGACATGGGGGCTGCCAGCAGAGGCTTGCCTAGAGGGTGAATAGTAGAGCCCACCAGGTAGAGGAACGCATGAGCCATCCTCCAAAAATAGTGAAGGTGACCCCACTGCTGGCAGGAACACATTGCTTCTAGAAGCAGTGAGAGTGACACTGAGGTTCTCTCCCAACACACACTTCTCGCTCAGTCTTGTGACTCAGCCCCCCTACTGCTCCCTTCCAATATTTCTGCATCAAAGCCTTCCCTTTAAGAATCAGAGGGTCCCATTGACTAAATCCTCCCTTTCTGAGGCCACCTTATCCATGCTTCAGTAGCCATAAGTTGATGACTCCCAAATGTACGTCTCTAGTCTAGACTTCTCTTCTGAACTTCAGAGTTGCACATCCAGCTGCCTTCTTGCATCTCCACTTGGAGGTCTCAAAAGCATCACCAATTCTTCATTTCCAAGATATGACTCACGTTACATCTTCCCATATCTGGCCTTCTTCCAAGTGCTCCTTCTCTCAGAGAATGGCATCTCCATCCAACTGCACAAGCTACAAACCTAAGACATCTTCAGTACCTCCTTTTCCTGCATTTCCCCATATCCAGTCTGCCCAAATATCCTCTGGATGTGGCCCCTTCCATCTCCACTGCTCATTCTAATACAAGTAACCACAGGTTACCACAATCTCTTAACTGGTACGTTGCAGCCAAAGTGTTTCTTTTTTTTTTTTAAACTTGAAATCTCATGTTGTCACTTGCTTAAACCCTTTAGTAACTTTCCATTGCTTTTAAAATTGAACAGAATTCCTAGCATGGCCTTTAAGGTCCTACATGGTCAGACCCTGCCTATTTCCTCCATTCTTACCTTGCACCACACACCTGCCGGCTCTTGGGCCTCTCCTACTGCAAGGTCATGCTCCCTCCTGCCATAGGCCTTTTGCTCACACTTTTCCTTCTGTCTGTATCATTAACTTCTATTCAGTCTTTAAAGCACAACTCATAGAAGTCTTCTGCTGACCTTCTGCTTTGGTCAGCTTTCTTTTCTTCATTGCTGTGATCTCCTTTTGTTTTATATATATATATATTCCTTTGAGTGTTTCCAACATTTGATCAACATCTGTCTCCTCCACTAGGCTGTAAGCAACCTGAGTCTAGGGACTGCCTGTTTTTGCTTATCATTGTCACACAGAAATTAAATTTTGAATAAATGAACGACTGCTCGTGGCATAGCAATGCACCCTTACCATCTCCTTGGAGACACAGCGCTATCTCTTGCTGCCTGGGGATGCTGCAGAAGAAGAAGCATCCACCAGCCAGGAGCTTGTGCTTTGGAGTCAGGGAGATCTGGGCCTGTTTTGGCGCTGCCATTTACCAGCTGTGGATTCTTGAGCAAGTCCCTTTATCTCTCCGAACTTAAGTTTCCCAGTCTCTACAAGAGGGTTACCACTTACCTCATAAGGTTGTTGTTGTTGTTTTAGTCACACCCAGTACATTTAATATATATTTTTTAAAGAATCATCTTGGGGACTTCTGTGGTGGTCCAGTGGTTAAGACTCTGTGCTCCCAATGCAGAGGCCCAGGTTCAATCCGTGGTCAGGGAACTAAGATCCCACATACCACAACTAAGCCCGCGCGCCACAACCAGAGAAGCCCACGCACTGCAACGAAGAGCCCTCACGCTGCCACAACAGACCCATTGCAGCCAAAATAAATAAATAAATAAATTTATTTATTAAAATAAAAAGTCATCGTGGGGACAATTAGAAACTTGGAAAATGGACAGCGTATTAGATGATTCTTTTTTTTTTTTGGCCACACCGCATGCATGCCTGATCTTAGTTCCTTGACCAGGGATCGAACCTGTGCCCCCTGCATTGGAAGCATGGAGTCTTAACCTCTGGACCACCAGGGAAGTCCCCACAATGACTTTTTTTAGTGTTTCTTTTTTGAATCTAGGATCCAATCAAAGTTCACCCATTGCATTTAGATGTCATACCTCTTTAGTCTCCTTTAATTTAAAGCACTTCACCTTACTTTTTAAATCTTTTGTCTGTCATGATGTTGACATTTTTGAAGAGTCCAGGCCCATTGTCTGGTAGAATGTCCTCTGTTCAGCGTTTGCTGCCTCCTGTTTAGATTCAGGTGAGACATTTTTGGTGAGAGGACCGCATCAACGAGGATGTGTACTTCTCCATACTCTCCACCGGGGGGCATACAGTACCATTTTGTCCCAGGACTGGTGATGCTAAATTCAATCACTTGGTTAAGGTGGTGTTACCTAACAGAGCTGTGATGGGGGATTAAATGAAGGAATGTACCTAAGGGGTCTGGTCCATAAACCTTAGTTCTTCCGCATTCCCCTTCAGCCTTCACTTTGCGGCAGATGCACAACATTCTTTTTTTTTTTTTAAGATTTTTTGATGTGGACCATTTTTAAAGACTTTATTGAATTTGTTACAGTAATGCTTCTAGGGGCTTTCCTGGTGGCTCAGTGGTTAAGAATCCACCTGCCAATGCAGGGGACATGGGTTTGAGCCCTGGTCTGGGGAAGATCCCACATGCCGCGGAGCAGCTAAGCCCATGCGCCACAACTACTGAGCCTGTGCTCTAGAGCCCACGAGCCACAACTACTGAGCCCATGAGCCACAACTACTGGAGCCTGCGTGCCTAGAGCCTGTGGTCTGCAGCAAGAGAAGCCACCACAGTGAGAAGCCCGTGTACCACAATGAAGAATAACCCCTGCTCGCTGCAATTAGAGAAAGCCCTCGTGCAGCAATGAAGACCCAACACAGCCAAACAAATAAATAATAAATAAATAAATAAATAAATTCTTTAAAAAAATAATAATGCTTCTGTTTTAGGTTTTAGTTTCTTGGCCCTGAGGCATGTGGGATCTTAGCTCCCTGACCAGGGATCAAACCCACACCCCCTGCATTGGAAGGTGAAGTCTTAACCACTGGACTGCCAGGGAAGTCCCAAGGTACGCAACATTCTTGACTACACTTTCTCACCACAAGTGCCTCTTGGTGGGACTGGTAGTTATCACTAATTTGAGACTACTTTTTTTAAAATTAATTAATTTTTATTTATTTGGTTACACTGGGTCTTAGTTACAGCACGTGGGCTCCTTAGTTGTGGCATGCGAACTCTTAGTTGCGGCATGCATGTGGGACCTAGTTCCCTGACCAGGAATCAAACCTGAGCCCCCTGCATTGGGAGTGCAGAGTCTTACCCACTGTGCCACCAGGGAAGTCCCAAACTTGAGACTACTTTTTTAAAAAATATTTTATTATGAAACTTTCAGGGGACTTCCCTGGTGGTTCATTGGATAGACTCTGCACTCCCAATGCAGAGGGCAAGGGTTCAATCCCTGGTCGGGGAACTAAGATCCCTCATGCCACACGGCATGGCCAAAAAAAAAAAAAGATAAACAAGTGTGAATAAAATACAATTAAAAAATTTTTATTATGAAACTTTCAAATATACACAAAAGTAGAGAGAGTAGTTTAATGAATCTCAATGTATTCATCACCCAGTTCAAAACAATTATCACTATTTTACAAGTAACCTTTGTAATTACTTTTGAGTTTTATCCTTTGAGCCTCTTCTTTTCTTTCCCTAATACACAGGTCTTTGAATTCTACAGGAGACATTTGGGAAAACTTTTCACTTATGAATTTTCCTTGTTCCATTGGTCCAGCTTGCAGGTAAGTGCTAATGATAAGTGCATGCTGTTGGAGATAGTAGGCACTGGTTCAGCATGTCCAGAAGTGCTGCGGCACTTCTCAGACTGCACACCAGTCCCCTGGGGGTCATGTGAAATTACAAATTCGGACTACATAGCTCTGGAATGGGGTCTGAAATTCTGCATTTCCAAACAGACTTCTAGGTAATGCCAGTGGTGCTGGTCTGAGAAAAAGCTTTGAGCAGGGAAGTGTTCTTAGAAGGTAAAACCTTGATATTTTGGATACAGACGATAAGAAACATCTGATAAGAAAGAAGGAAGCTAAGTAATGCCTGAGGTTCCTTCCAGCACTTAAATTCTTTGAGTCTTTGTTCCTAACCTCTAGCAATTGCAGAAGTAACTAAACACAATGACTTCACTCCTACTTCTAGGAAGAAGCAAGCTTGAATTAAAGACTTGAAACCCCTGCATAAAATTGCAGTACATTTGTTCCAGTTCCTCCTATATAATCAACAATCCTAGTGTCAAGTTCGAGGCAATGGAAGCACTGCCCAGACTGTCACACAGATTTTTCCTTACCTTTTAAAATATTTGTTTCTGTAGGCAGGCAGATGTATAGTTAAAGCACAGATGAACCAGTCTGTGGAGGTGTGACCCAAGAATTTTTAATTCTCTAAGCACTGAGGTGACAGTTCGTTATAGTCCCGAGAAATGAGAGGAGTGGTTAGAAAGTTCCAAAATATTTGCTCATGCTTTCACCTTAGATTATCATGTTGGTGTGGAATTTGGTCAATCAGCCACCACATATTAAGCATCTACTATGTGGACAAACAGGACAGAAACATCCTAGTGGTAGAGGAGACAGAAAATAAACATGCAAACAAATAACTAAGACAATTTCAGATACTGAGACATGTTCTAAAGAATTGAAACAGACCCTGCTTTTCCTTGTTTCAGGCTTTACCTCCTTTTTTTTTCTTTCTCCTTTCCTTTCCTTTTTTTCCCCTTTCTGTCAGTCCTTCCCATGAACTTAATTAGCATTAGATGATTGAGAAGGCTTACAAAGATAGCTCTCAAAAGAACCCTTTCAACTGCTACCAAAATAAGACTACACCAGCAATTACAAGAAAGAGGCATGAATATCCCAATATATCCCACCCTTTTAAACTGCAGTGTTTTGCAGCAGTTACAGATAAAGAAAATTGCAGCTTGGGACAGTACCATAACCATATACCCCTTTCTGCTCTTGCCTTATAAAAACTCCAATTCTGCTTCAGCTCAGGGAGTTAGCTAATTTTGAGGTGCTACCTGACACGCATCAGCTGAATATCTGAATTACTTTATTTTTTAGTTCCTTGACAGAATATAAAAGAGACCATTTTAAGGGGGAGAGACTGCTTTACTTGGGATGGTCAGGGAAAATGTCTCTGAGGAGGATTCATTTGAATCGAAAGTAAATAATAATAAGGTCAGCTTGAGATAATTTCGGGTAGAATGTTCTAAGCAGGAACCACACATACAAAGTCCAGGAAATTTGGTAGAAAGTGGAGAACATGGATGCAGGTGAGTGAATGAGGAGAGAAGGGCCACGTAGGTTGGAAACCCCTGGAGGTTTCTGTTTTGTTTGTTTTAACAGCTTTATTAAGACATAATTCAGAGAATTCCCTGGCGGTCCAGTGGTTGGGACTCCGCACTTTCACTGCCAAGGGTCCAGGTTCAATCCCTGGTCAGGGAACTAGGATCCCGCAAGCTGCACGGCGAAAAAAAACAGACATAATTCATATACGATTCACCCATTTAAAGTGTACAATTCAACGTTTTTTAATATGTTCACAGAATTGTGCAACCATCACCACCATCAAGTTTAGAACATTTTCATCACCCCCAAAAGAAATCCCATAGCCATTAATATTCACTTTCTACCTTCACACCCCGCTCTCACCCCCAGCCCTAGGCAACTACTAATATATTTTCTGTCTGTATGAATATGCCTATTCTGGCCATTTCATGTAAATGGAATAATACAATATATAGTCTTCTGTGACTGACTTTTTTCACTTAGCATAATGTTTATCCATTTTTATGGATAAAACATCCATAAGGTTTATCCATGTTGTAGCATGTATCAGTGCTTCATTCCTTTTTATGCGGAATAGTATTACACTGTATAAATATGCTACTTGTGTTTATCCATCCATCAGTTGATGAACATTTGGGTTGTTTCCACTTTTTGGCTATTATGAATAATGTTGCTATGAACATTCACATACAAGATTTTGTATGCAAGCGTGGGTAAAAGGTTGCATTTCTCTTGGGCACATAACTAGGAGTGAGATTGCTATTTCATATGGCGACTCTATGTTTAACCTTTTGAGGCACTGCCGAACATTTATTATCTTTTTATTTCAGCAATCTTAGTGGGTATCTCATTGTGTTTGCTTATGTACTGTTTTTTTTTTACAGTTTTATTAAGATATAATTGACATATAGCACTGTATAATTTTTATTTATTTAAATTGAAGTATAGTTGATTTACAGTGTTGTGTTAGTTTCACGTGTACAGCAAAGTGATTCAGTTACACATATATACATTTAAATTAGGTTATTTATCTTTTTATTGTTGAAGTGTAACAGTTCTTCATATATTCCAGATACAAGTTCCTTATCAGATATATGATTTGCACATATTTTCTCCCATTCTGCAGGTTGTCTTTTCACTTTCTTGATGGTGTCCTTTGAAACACAAAAGTTTTTAATTTTAATTAAGTTCAACATCTCTTTTTTCGTTAGTTGAATGTGCTTTTAATGTCATACCCTAGAAACCACTGCCTAACCAAGAGTCGTGAAGACTTACTTCTATGTTCTCTTCTCAGAGTTTTATAGTCTTAGCTCTTACATAAGAGGCCTATGATAATAGATAATAGTTAATTTTTGTATATGGTGTGAGGTAGAGGTCCAACTTCATTCTCTTACATATGGATATCAAATTGTCCTAGCACCATTTGTTGAAAAAACTATTCTTTGCTGGTGGCACAGTGGTTAAGAATCCACCTGCCAGTGCAGGGGACGTGGGTTCGAGCCCTGGTCCAGGAAGATCCCACATGCCGCAGAGCAACTAAGCCCGTGCGCCACAACTACTGAGCCTGTGCTCTAGAGCCTGCAAGCCACAACTACTGAAGCCCGCCTAGAGCCCGTGCCCTGCAACAAGAGAAGCCACCGCGGTGAGAAGCACACGCACCACAAGCAGAGTAGCCCCCACTCGCCGCAACTAGAGGAAGCCCACTCACAGCATCAAAGACCCAACGCAGCCAAAAATAAAGAAATAAAAATAAGTACATTTATAAAAAACAAAAAGAAAAACACTATTCTTTCCTCATTGTATCGTCTTGGCACCCTTTCAAAGATCATTTGACCATTTATGCATGGATTGATTGATCTATTCCATTGATCTATTTGTCTGTCTTCATACTACTACTACATTGTCTTTTTTTAAAAAATAAATTTATTTACTTATTTTTCAGCTGCGTTGGGTCTTCGACACTGTGCATGGGCTTTCTCTAGTAGCGGTGAGCAGGGACTACTCTTTGTTGTGGTGCGTGTGCTTCTCACTGCGGTGGCTTCTCTTTGTTGCGGAGCACAGGCTCTAGGCACACGGGCTGCAGTAGTTGTGGCTCATGGGCTCTAGAGCACAGGCTCAGTAGTTGTGGTGCACGGGCTTATTTGCTCCGTGGCACGTGGGATCTTCCCGGACCAGGATTCGAACCCATGTCCCCTGCATTGGCAGGTGGATTCTTAACCACTGCCCCACCAGGGAAGTCCCCACATTGTCTTAATTTCTGTAGCTCTGTAGTAAATTTTGAAATCAGAACTTTGTTTTTTCCCACAGTATTTTAGTATCAGCTTGTCAGTTTCTGCAAAAAAAAGCCACCTGGGATTTTGATAGGGATTACATTGAATCTGTAGATGAGCTTGGGGAGTATTACCCTTTTAACAGTATTAATTCTTCTTCTCTATGAACATAGGATATTTTTCCATTTATTTAGATCTTTTTATTTCTTTCAACAGTTTTTTATACTTTTCAATATACAGGTTTTACACTTCTTTTGTTAAATTTATTACTAAGTACTTTATTTTTGATGCTATTGTAAATTAAATTGTTTTTTGAATTTCATTTTTGAATTGTTTGCTAGTATGTAGAAGTAGAATTGGTGTTTGTTTATTCATCTTGTATCCTGCAACCTTGCTAAACTCCTCTATTAGTTCTAATATTTTTTTAGTGGATTCCTTAGGATTTTCTATATATAAGATAATGTTATCTGCAGATAAAGATCATTTTACTTCTTCCTTTTCGATCTGTATGCCATTTCTTTCTTGGTCAATTGCCCTGGATAGAATCTCCAATATATTATTGAATAAAAGGTTGAGAATGGACATCCTTGTCTTGTTCCTGGTCTTGTGGGGGGAAGTATTCATTTCTTCACCATTATGATATTAGCTGTGAGTTTTTTATAGATGTCCTTTGTTTCAGTTTAAGGAAGTTCCCTTCTAAGGTTACTGAGTATTTTTAATCATGAAACGCTTTTGGATTTTTGTCAAATGCTTTTTTTTTTCCTTGCACCTATTGAGATAATCAAATGGTTTTTGTCCTTTATTCTATTAATGTGGTGCATTAAATTAATTGATTTTCCAATGTAAAATCAACCTTGCATTCCTAGGGTAATTCCCACTTAGTTATGGTGTATAATTCTCTTTATATACTACTGCATTCAGTTGACTAGTATTTGTTGAGGCTTTTGTGTCCATATTCATAAGAGATATTGGTATGTAGGTTTTTTTGGTAACATGTCTTTCTGGTTTTTGTATCAGTAAACTGGCTTCATAGAACGAATTGAGAAGTGTTTCCTCCTCTCCTATATTTTGGAAGAGTTTGAGAGGATTCATATTAATTCTTTAAATGTTTCGTGAAATTCACCAGTAAAGTCATCTGGGCTTGGGATTTTCTTTGGGGGAAGTTTTAAATTACTAATCCAATCTCTTTACTAGTTATAGGCCTTTCCAGACTTTCTGTTTCTTCTTTAGTCGATTCTGGTAGTTTGTGTCTTCCTAGGACTTTGTCCATTTCGTTTGTTATATAATTCGTTGGCATATGTTTCTTCATGGTATTCTCTTATAATTGTTTTTTTTCCTGTAAGGTCAGTAGTAATGTCCCCTCTTTCATTTCTGATTTTAGTGATTTTAGTCTTCTCTCTTCTTGGTCAGTCTAGCTAAAAGTTTGTCAGTTTTGTTGATCTTTTCAAAGAATGAAATTAGGTTTTATTTTTTCTTTTCTTTTTTCCCCCCTCCTGTTCTCTATTTCGATAATTTCCACTCTAATTTTTATTCTTTTCTTCTTTCTGCTTGCTCTGGGTTTTGTTTGCTTTTTTTCCCCCGTTACTTAAGGTGGAAGTTTAATTTATTGATTTGAGATCTTTCTTTCTTTTTTTTTTTTTTAACATTGGCATTTATAGCTAAAAATTTCCCTCTGAGCACTGTTTTAGCTCCATCCTATAAGTTTTGGTATTTTGTGTCTTCATTTTTATTTATTTATTTATTTTTTAAACATTTTATAACTCTCTTATTGATATTCTCTGTTGGATGAGATGTTGTCAACATACCTTCCTTTAATTCCTTAAATATGGTGTCCTTTAGTTCTTTGAACATATTTACAATAGGGGCTTTGAAGTTTTTGTTAAGTTCAACATCTAGGCCCCCACCAAAGCAGTTTCTGTTGCCTACTTTTTTTTTTCTTCTTGTCATGGGTCACATTTTCCTGTTTCTTTGCATGTCTCATAATTTTTTTGTTGAAAATGGAACATTGCTACAATAATATGTTGTAGCAACTCTGGATTTTGATCCCTCTCTCACCTGGGGCTTGTTTTCTTATTTATTTCTTCAGTGACTTGCCTGGACTAGTTCACAGAAGTCTATCAATATTTTCTCCACAGTGCGTAGTCTCTGATATTGCTCCTCAAAGAGTGAAGCTTTGACTGTGTACACAATCTTCTGACCACCAGGGATTATTGTAGTTTTAGCAGTGCTCTCTTTCCCTGGTCTCCCTGTTAAGCTGCTAGGTGATCTGACTTTACTGTAACACTCACAGCCTTTAGCCTTCAGTAATTGCTAGCTGACTGCTCTGTTGTTTTTGGCAAAGTCTGGGGCATAAATTGTTCCACAGTGTGATCCAGCTAAAGTCAGACCCCTTTGTGGGGGCAGTCTTTGAGGCTTGCTCTGAGCTCAGAAAAGCCCTTCTTATCTGTCTCTTTCCCTGGTTTACTCTCTTAAACTTCTAGCTGGGCTACTATTTTGTTTGTTGCTGCCAGTTTAATGGAGCTAAGAGCCTCCTCTTAACTGTTTACCACGAAAATCTCCATTGTTTTTGACAATACCCTTATGCATGAACTTCCCCACATTGTCCTCCCAATAAAATATGTCCTCTTTGGGAGAGCTACTGAGCTCTCTGTTCTTTTTTTTTTTTAATTTATTTTTGGCTGCTTTGGGTCTTCGTTGCTGCGTGTGGGCTTTCTCTAGTTGTGGCGAGTGGGGGCTACTCTTTGTTGTGGTGCTCAGGCTTCTCATTGCAGTGGCTTCTCCTGTTGTGGAGCACGGGCTCTAGGCACGCGGACTCAGTAGTTGTGGCTCGCGGCCTCTAGAGTGCAAGCTCAGCAGTTGTGGCACATGGGCTTAGTTGCTCCATGGCATGTGGGATCTTCCCGGACCAGGGATTGAACCCGTGTCCCCTGCATTGGCAGGCGGTTTCTTAACCACTGCACCACCAGAGAAGTGTCTGAGCTCTCTGTTCTTATGGCCTCCCTCTCCCCCACCTTCCAACAGAATGCCTGTACTACTGCATTAGAGTAGGGCATGGGCAGGGACTGTTGTCCACCTCTTCTGAAGTGATAAACCTGGGTTGCTCCACGAGTGGGGCGTTGGGTGTGGATGGCAGCCCCTAGTCTTTTGGGTTTGCCCTCCTGGCATGGAATCTATGAGTGAGCTGGGGTGGGGGCAATTGGGACCCAATATTCTCAGCTTTCTGTGCCTAGGTAAAACTTCCACCCTATGAGTGGGACCTGGGATTTGGAAGGGAGTCCCAGTCCAGGCCCGTGCCAGAAAAGGGGATGACATGCTGGCCACTTGCCCTTCCTTGGGTGAAGCCATACTCCTAGACTAGGAGCTGAAGGGAAAGGGAGTCCTGTCTTCTTTGACCTCCCTGCTTGAAGTGGAACTTATGTCACAGTGAGCTGGGAGGAGATAGAATCAGACAGTGGCTCAAATACCATAGAACTCTTACTGTTCTTATCAAGATTTACTAAACTTTCTTGAATAAATGTTTCTCCACTTTCTGTATACTCTTAGAACAATATCCAGAGATTTTAAATGGTTGGTTTTTTAAAAAATAATTTTCACTAGTTAAATGTTTCAGTGGGGAGGTGAGCTTCTCACGCTGCCATTCCAGAAGTGTGGTCACCTTAGGGGTTTTATTTCCCCATCATGTTTTAGTATGAAAAATTCTAAACAGCAAAGTTGGAAGAATTTCACAGTGAATACCCATATTCTCCTTACTAAGATTCTACCATTAACATTTTGTTATAATTGTTGTATCGTATCTGTCCATTTATCTATCATTCACTCTGATGTATTTTTGGATGCAATGCAAAGTAAGTTGCAGACATCAGTAACTTCTAAATTCTCTCGCATGTGTATCATTAACTAGAATTCAATATTTGTTTGCAGTTTTTTTTTTCTTTTGAGGTAACTTTTGCATACAATGAAGTACATAAATCTTAAGTGTACAGTCATTGAGTTTTGATAGATTCATGCACCTGTGCAACCCAAACTCCTGTCAGGATATGAAACATTTCTATCACCCAACAAAGTTCCCTCATATCTCTTCCCTTTCAATCACCATGACCCCCCCCACCCTCAGAGGCAACCACTGTTATTATTTTTTTCTACCGTATATTAGTTTTTTCCTGGTCTACAACTGTACATATTAAGAAATCATATCGTATGAACTCTTTCATGTAGAACTTCTTTCACTTTAGCCTAATGCTTTTGCGAGGCATCCATGTTGCATGTATCAACTATTCAATATTATTACTGAATAGTATTGCATGATATGAGTTTACCAACTTATTTATCCATTCTCCTTTTTACAGTCACCCGGGCTATAATTTCCTGGAGGACTTTAGGCGGAGAATTGACATCTAATTTACCCTTTAGATAGGTCATTCTGGTTAGTAAATGGGAGGTGAACTGTGAGAGCAGGGCAAGAAGGGGCCTGTTAGCAGGCTCTTGCGGCAGTCCGGGTGAGATTTGAGGTTGCTTTGGATGAACATTGTAACAGTGCGATGTTGAGTGGAGATGGTCTGATTCAGGGTACATTCTGGAAGTCAAGCTAACAGGACTTGCTGATGGACAGGATTGTGGAAAGTGAAAGAAAAGAAAGGATCAAAGGTGACTCTATTCCCCCAAGACATTCCTTAAACAAAATTTTGCCATTATGAGGGTGGAGAGGCAATAAAAAAAGCAAGCCATAAACTTTCTGCTTGGAGATTTGGCTAAGAAACAGCTGCAAGGCAATCACTAAGCAAATATTTGCCAACTGCATCCAGAAGGCAATTGGTCAGTTCATACACCCTGTGAACACATGCAGCTCTTTAGACAACCAGCATAATTTGCAGCTTCTCTTGCTATGATAATATGTATCGCTATATATATATATATATTTTTTTTTTTTTTTTGCGGTACGCGGGCCTCTCACTGTTGTGGCCTGTCCCATTGTGGAGCACAGGCTCCGGACGCGCAGGCTCAGCGGCCATGGCTCACGGGCCCAGCCGCTCCGCGGCATGTGGGATCTTCCCTGACCGGGGCACGAACCTGTGTCCCCTGCATTGGCAGGCAGACTCTCAACCACTGCGCCACCAGGGAAGCCCTTGTATCACTATTAGAAATACAATTCAACTTAATTTTTGAATCTTTGCTTTATCCACCCTTCCACCTGCCACCCCACTTGACCTAGCACTTCAGAGCTGTTGGCTTTAAGATTCAACTTCCCTTATTTCACTCAGACAGGAAACTCTTAAATGTTGGTTATTTCTTATCTGAATCTTTAAATATGTCACTGTGTTTCTGTGATTGGCCTTTTAAAGAGTATTACATAAAGACTGATCCCTTTACATATAATGAGGCTGAGATCAAGCTTTTATTAAACAAATATTTATTGTGTGCCTACTAGATGCTAGGAACTGTGCTAGGCATTGGTTATACCACGGTGAATAAGATAGACTCTGCTCTGAAAGAGCTCAAAGAACACATAAATTGGGCAGTTTTTTTTTAACATCTTTATTGGAGTATAATTGCTTTACAATGGTGTGTTAGTTTCTGCTTTATAGCAAAGTGAATCAGTTATACATATACATATATTCCCATATCTCTTCCTTCTTGCGTCTACCTCCCTCCCACCCTCCCTATCCCACCCCTCTAGGTGGTCACAAGGCACCAAGCTGATCTCCCTGTGCTATGCGGCTGCTTAAATTGGGCAGTTTTATTACAGTGTGATAAATGCTATAATAGAAAGCATGTAAAAGTGGCATTCAAGGGCTTCCCTGGTGGCGCAGTGGTTGAGAGTCCACCTGCCGATGTCAGGGGACACGGGTTCGTGCCCCGGTCCGGGAAGATCCCACATGCCGCGGAGCGGCCGGGCCCGTGAGCCATGGCCGCTGAGCCTGCGCGTCCGGAGCCTGTAGCTCCGCAACGGGAGAGGCCACAGCAGTGAGAGGCCTGTGCAACGCAAAGAAAAAAAAAAAAAAAAAAAAGTGGCATTCAACAGAGGCTTAAGGATCAAGCCAGGAAAAACTTCCAGAGGGTATGTTTTAGTTGAGAACTGAGGGATCAAAAAAATGAGCCAGAGAAGTTGAAGGTGGGACAGAACAGGGTATTCCAGGTGGAAGAAGCAGCATGATCTAAGATCCAGACATGGTACATTGGTAGAACTTCACATTTGAGATGGAGGAAGTGGAGTCTAAGAGGGAGTTATTAGAGAAGGATGCAAGGGACGGATCTTGAAAGGCTTTCTAAACCTGCAAGTCCTTATGGAGAGGGGGAAGGGGTTGCAGGTGAGTGTTGAAGTGATCATAAATTGATGGAGGTGATTATAACTGCCTGTGAACCAAGCTGCCCTCATGTGATTTTCTCCATTCGTAATTTGCCTGCTTGGGCTTGGGAGAAGGCAAGGAGAAGGCAGAGTGCTGGGAACGTCCAGGGTTATGAGTGCCGAAGATAATTCAGCGTTTCTCCAACTGCGCTTCCTCTAAACATTCTACTGACAGATGTTCACAGGATGAAAACATCCTTGGTCAAAGAAGTTTGGGAGAGCTGCTATATACTCTAATCCCTTCTTAATATGCACATAAACATATTTGAAGTTCTGAGGGTCTCACATTTGAAAACCCAGTTAAATTTAGTGTAGTCAACTTTTTAAAGCTTATTTGCGTCTAGAATGGCCTGTGTGTGTGTGTGTGTGTGTGTGTTGCATCTGCTAAGGTCTCATAGTTTGGTTCATGATGGATCAGATAATCATTCACCTTACCACTACATAAAATAATAGGAGCCTTTATTTCTTTTCATTCAGCATGTTTAAATTATAGGCAGTTAGTCATTTAAGTCCACATTGATTTAGGGTAGAGCAATGGCTAACTTTTTCTGAAACGTACCTCATTCTTTATGAACCTATTTTACGTGCCTATTCCATTTGTTACCAACTCTTGTCATAAATTTAAAAAACAAACAAAGCATAAACTAGCTTCCTTATTTTTCATCCAGGATCATAAGAAGCCAGTGTGAAAATTGGCAAGGAAAGCTGGACCATGCCAAATGGTTAGGATTAGGGCTGGCGGGGAGGACAGCAGTCAAGAATTACTTGTATTATTATTTTACTACTAATAATAACCAGCGTTTTCACGGTCTTTACAGTTTACAGATTACACTTATATGTGTTATTTTACATAATCACATTCAATTATTGATGAGCAGGGTACAGCTATCATTGGTGAGAGCAAGGAACATAATTTGGGGAGATGACAAATGAAAAGACATGTTGAGGAAAAAAAAGATAGGAGCTGGGTGGGAAAGGAGTTTAAAAAATACTGGGGACAGTAGTCTAAAGCATGCATTCCCAATGGAGGTGAAAATTACCAAGGGGGTGAAAAGCAGTTTGGGGGAGGCCAAAAAAAAAGAGTAGATATTATGGTGGTTTGTGACCCTCCAAATGGCCACCATACAAAAACAGACATGCAGTGTATTTGCGGTATTAACATTTCATGGCAGAGGTGCAATTAGGGAAAAAATGTCTAAAAAAGCTTGTTGAGGGTGAGGGGGTGATAATAAAAAAAAGGTTGAGGAACTGTGATGTAAACTCTGTGGTGCCCATGGAACTTTTTGACGTTTGTCAATGATTCTTCTGTTCTCAGACATGTTAGACAACTCATTTGTCTAGCCCAGTGTCTGCTCATGGCTTCATTTGTCTGCCCATCTTCCCCAAGGCCCTAAATGACCATGTTTTGCCCCTTTAAACTCTTCTCTTCAAGCTACAGCTAACTGAATTAGGGTGCACGCAAGCAAAGACCGGTTAAGGCATAGATTGGCCAGTGAGTGACCGGGAAGCCTGGCTGCACTCACTTCCTCTCATCAGACTTCCGTGGTGCTGTATTGGTATAATGTCTCCTCCACTTCTCCCTTTCAGATGACTTGAGTGGGTATCAAAAGAGCCCAGGTTATGACATCTCCCCAGTCAAGACGCTTTCAATCTCATTTGAGTGAGATTGAATGTAATTGAATGAAGATGGAAGAGAAATTTATTTGAGTCATTAGCTCTTTGTCCTTTATATACTAATCATATATTAGTTAAGGGAGGGCTTTCCTGTACATTGTAGGTTTAGCAGCACTTTAGGCCCCTCCCCAGTAGATTCCAGAAACACCCCCCTCCCAAAGTGTGACAACCAAAAATGTCTCTAGGCGTTGCCAAATGTCCACTGGGGGGCAAAGTCACCTCTGGTTGAGAACTACAGATATTGAGAAACTAGAATATCGGAAAATTATCAGTCTCCTAATGGTATCATTATGATCAGAAATGCCATAAAGGGTTTGTGATCTGCTGTTAAACATCACCTTAATAAGGATGTTACCAGAAATTATGGAAGACAGTCCTTGAGAGCCGAGACTAGTGTTGTTACCAAGATATTCACAGCTAACAATAGTGAGCAGCAGATGCTTTCCAAGCATGTTCCGTGTATTAACTCATTAGTTCTCCTGGCAACTCCAAGGAGTTGATACTACTATTATTCTACCCACCCTACAGGTAAGGGAACCGAGACATGAGATGTTAAGGGACTTGCTGAGGTCACCCAACTGGTGATAGCAAAGTCACCCAGGCAACCCAGTTCTAGAGCCCACATTCTTTTTTAATTTATTTTAATTAATTTATTTTTGGCTGCGTTGGGTCTTCGTTGCTGTGCACGGGCTTTCTCTAGTTGTGGCGAGCAGGGGCTACTCTTCATTGCGGTGCGCAGGCTTCTCATCATGGTGGCTTCTCTTGTTGCAGAGCACCGGCTCTAGGCGCGTGGGCTTCAGTAGTTGTGGCACACAGGCTCAGTAGTGGTGGCTCGCGGGCTCTAGAGCACGTGCTCAGTCGTTGTGGCGCACGGGCTTAGTTGCTCTGTGGCATGTGGGATCTTCCCGGACCAGGGCTAGAACCCATGTCCCCTGCATTGGCAGGCAGATTCCCAACCACTGCGCCACTGGGGAAGCCCCCAATTAGGCATTTCAGGCCATTATGTTTTCTCTAGACATGAAAGAGCTCATTCCCCAAACCTAATTACTAGCCCTGAGAAATTTAGATCAAATTCATCCCTCATCTATGTTCAAACTCATCCTTAGATCTCATGCAGCTCAATAGGCTTGGGAGGCAAACAAACGCCTGCCTATTTGGGGGTTGGGGGCTGGAACAGATACCTCCAAAGTGGAAAGGCTGTTTTGCAGAGCACAGTCCTCTATACCCATCATGGGTTCTCAGCTCCCCGAATTCCCCATGTTTCATAACTGAGTGTACTGCCGCTCGCATCCCTGAACTCTGGTGCCAGCCGTCTGAGCGCTTCAATAGGAGATGTTCCTTTGCTCTCTAAATCTCGCTCAGCACTGGGTCAGAGTTTTATTTATTTATCTATTTATTTTAAAGTTGAGGAGTTTATTAGGGAAATATGAAAGGTTAAGACACTTCAAGTGACAGAAAGAAAACTCTGAAAATGTCCCTTTTCAAGCCAAGTGGAGGCCTGGCCTTGACCTTCCCAAAAGGACAAGAAACTGATGGGTTAGCAACAACATTCTCTGGCAGCCACCTCACCAGGGCTCCTCAGCCAGGAATGCTTCCCACCCCCGGCCAAAGTTGGGGAGGAGACAGACTATTTATAGAAGCAATGCAGAGGCAATGAGAGCTGTAAGGAAAGGCTGAGAGAGAGAGAGAGAGAGAGAGAGAGAGAGAGAAAGGTGGGGAGGACCTGGACAGAGTCTCAGGCTTTTGGCTCTTAGTGCCTCAAATGTGTTGACAAGTAGTTGTACAAAGTGTTACTGAAGAGGTAAAGTGCCTAGTGTTGTTTCTGAGAGTTCCCCTGGACTCCTCCCCACGCGCCACATCACACTGCTGGGTGTACATGGCAGAGCCCAAAGGTCACAGTTTTGAAATAAAGAAAGACAAGAATAAGCCCTGTTGTTCTTTAAGGAGAGAGGAAGGAACTGAAGACTGCTGGGGCCTTTCCCACGAGGCCTTTTTGTTCTGCAAAAGCAACTTCCTAGCAGCAGCATGGCACAATTATAGGTGAGGGTCTCACCGCTTGTCACCCTCGTTTCATTCAGTGTACTCTATTCTTTGTTCAAGAGCTGTCAGTTTCTCGTTTAGTGTTGCGAGTCCTGAGTGGAGAAAGTCTGCAATTTTCTTGCTGCTGCTGGTGATGACCTCAATGTACTCCCAGCTCGCCCCGTCCCGGTGAACCTTGCGCTGCACTGGATCCTCTTGTCCCACCATGGCTGCTGCCTAAGGAAGCGTGACTAGGTCAGAGTTTTAGAGGTTATGTAGCATGATTTTATACTGCACAGTTTTATGTTATATAAAAGTGCCATTATAGTATTGTTATATATTCTCTAAACATTTTTGGGCAGGGTGCAATTTGAGGTTAAGGATAAGATGCTACAAACAAATAGAAATTAATTTAGACCAGAACTGTCCAATAGAACTTTTGCAGTGATGGAAATGATTTATATCTGTGCTGTCTGGTACAGTAGCCACTAGCCACACGTTGCTATTGAGTACTTGAAAGATAGCTAGTGCAACTGAAGAACTGAATTTTATTTTAATTTTAACTTATTTAAATCTAAACAGCTGCCAGTGGCTCCTATATAGGGTAGTGTATAGGCTGTCTTTCAAGAGGATGGCTACTAGCTGTCTGGACCTCATCTGACTTAGGACTTGGAATATAGGAAATTTAAAGCTGTTTTAAAGTAAATCTTAAATAAGATCCTGAGATTTCCATGTAGCTAGTCTCTTTCCTTGTCTTGGGACGGATGACTCATTTGGAGATGGAAAAGCAAGCAGCTCTGTACTCCAGCATCCCACAGAGATGGTTCCTAAGGAAGTTGCTAACTTTAAGACAATTCAGGTAGAGGCTGAAATGTCAGAGGGGAAATCAGAGATGGTCAAGTCTATCACTGTCTCTCCCCCTCACTGGCCCTCTTCACTCTGTTTGCACCCTCACCTACTGCCCTGGCCTTATTTTCAACGTTGGGGAAATTTTCATAGTTTTGGAAGGTTTGGAGAGGCAAGAAGCATTTACCTGGGAGATTCTAGGCTCTCGAGGAGGGTCTAGAGTGGCTTGGGTTTAGGTATTAGGATAAATTCACTCCTTTAAAGCCCATATAAATTAACATCAAAGACCCAGTTGGCAAAGGTGCCTACTCAAGCATCTCAGGTGGTGGTGCAGCCCAAGAGCTACTCGGTGGAATGGAGTGGGAGAATTCCCATCTGCCATCAAGGGAGCTTTGTGAAGCGAGGACCATGTCAAAAGTGGGCGTGGGAACAAAAGGAAAGATGAAATAATGGTATCTCTCAGAATTGAATAAAGTGAAATGTTTCAAAAGTCAGGACCCAGAGGTTCACGCAGTTCCAGACATACAGAGACCTTCCTATTCCTTCCAACCTGAGGACAGCACCTGTGTGAGGAGGAAGCGCTTAGATACTTGGCATGTGCTGAAAAGTCACCTGTCTTGGAACAAGAAGGCAGAGAGTGCTGTTGCCCAGGGCAGGGTGTACCATCATCAGGCTGGCTGTGGAAGAGTTACACAGAGTCAACTGATAAACATACAGAATCCCAGCCTCTCCTGGGAGATTCCATTTCCAGCAGATCTGAGGTAGGGCATGGCAAAACACATCTTTCACAGGTGATTCTGATACACAAACTAGATCTGGGGAATCCTGCAAAGATTGGGGGAAACAACTTTTCTTGTTAGGGGAGGTGACCAGGAAGAGCTGAAGAGCACCAATCGTATTAAAACCGAGGTCCTCTGGCTGAGGTATGAGATTAAAAGAACTCCAGAACCTAGAGTGATCCACCTGGTATTACTATAGCTTACGCTGCACACAAGAAAGGGCTTAGCTGCTAGCTGTCTACTTTCTACAAACTCTTAAGAGGACAGTGTATCGATCAGTATTGATCAGTTCAGACCTTAGTCCATCATCTGAACCAAACACTGTCTTAACATGTTTTTCTATGTGTGGGTGATAGATAATAATAAAAGATGAGAATATATATATTTATATATATATGTATAACTGAATCACTTTGCAATACACCTGAAACCAACACAACATTGTGAATCAACTATATTTCAATAAAAACTTTTTAAAAATTAAAAAGTAAAATATTCCAGTCAAAAAAATCTGTAAAGATGTTTAGGCTCTTAGTTAGGATCCCATAAGAATGAGCATTTACTACTAAGTAATTAGAAAGCATAAAAAGGTACACTCCAAACAGAATCTTATTTTGGAATTTTAGTGTTAACAGATGGCAGCTTCACAGGTTAAAATAGGAAAACACTGAGGGGAACAGATGTCCAAATTGGGCCCAGCCATCCCGTGAACTTAGAAGCTTCCTCTGGGGGCTTCCCTGGTGGCGCAGTGGTTGAGGGTCCGCCTGCCGATGCAGGGGACACGGGTTCATGCCCCAGTCTGGGAAGATCCCACATGCCGCAGAGCGGCTGGGCCCATGAGCCATGGCCGCTGAACCTGCGCATCCGGAGCCTGTGCTCCGCAACGGGAGAGGCCACAACAGTGAGAGGCCCGCATACTGCAAAAAAAAAAAAAAGCTTCCTCTGTTGTGCAGAGATTTTGTTCCATATTTGTGGTAATGGATAGCTGTGATGGCCAAGCTCACAGGTAAGCATCCAACCCTGTTGCCCATTCTCTGAGGGCTCAGAGTTCACATCCCTGTTGAATGTGCTGGTGGACTGTTTGGTGGGAGACCTATTTCCCTGTTTTTTCCTGTGTCTCTCCTTTCCCGCCGGGCAAGATGTGGACAGAAGAGTTTATGGATTTACTCCAGTGATACTGCATGGTGCCACATAGGACCCAGGCCACAAAGTCTCTGAGGTATACATAGGTAAGAAGGCCAAGAAGAGAATAAAGACATTACTTCTGTTTTGTTGCTGGATCGTGCCCCTCACATAAGGTTCCTAAGCCTCTTCTCTAGATATGAGCAGAGACACAAAGATTTCTTGACTTGAACATGTTTGGGCACAACTCATGCTCACACGTACGCTGACACACACGGTCGAGGCTCAGAAGCTGCCATCAGTTAACGTGGCTGAAGCGGGTGCCAGGTGGAGACAGAGCCTCCTCAACCCTCTTGGTAGACTTGCTCAGCGGGGCTCCAGGTAGACAGAAGATTCAGTGACAGGTTTTTCTGCTCTTGCTGAGATGTGACAAGGTGGTAGCCCAGCAAATTCATGGTATTCCTGCAGACTTTTTGAAGCCGAGAAACCTTTTCATAAGGCAAGGACCAGCGCCAGGCCTGAGAGACATTGAGGGCATTCCTGGCATTTGTGTGGAAGGCATGCTCACCCATGCCCTTGCCTCGAGTGATGTTGTGCACCCAGGTCTGGAGCTGGGGCAAGAATTTCAACCCTGCGTATTCATACATTCGGGCAGTCTGGGCCAGGGGGTCCCGGACCAAGTCCTCATAGCGCACGAGCAAGTAGCGCTGCCTCAGGGCTTTGGGCAAGGACTGCACAGCCTTGTAGATCTCCAGCTGGCTTTGGCAGATGACTTGCATTGCGTAGTAGGGTTGCTCCTCCTTTTTGAGTTTCTGCAGATGCTGCCCCATCACAATGTGGCTGTCAATCATGAGTTCCTTCGCGGTGTGTTCTCGGGAGCGGAACACCGCCCGGGGGTCCCGGACCAGGTGCACAATGTGCAGATTGAGGGAAGGGTCTCTCAGCAGCGGGTAGAGCACCTGCAGTTTGAAGAAACGTACCTCCTTGAGCACCACGTGGCTGTAAGTGCGGCAGGCCTTCTCCACCACCTCAAAGGGCTCTTGATTGCACAGAAGCCTACAGTGAGCCTGGGGTATGATGTTATCTCGCGGGAAGATGTTGCAGGCAGGTGGAGAACACAGGGCCCGGCTGCCTTCCCACTGGAAGAGGCTGGACTGTTTTCGGGGGCCAGGTTTCATGTAGGCATCAAAGACGCTCATGTCACACAGAAAGACGGCCCGTATGAGATCCCGCACTGCCATATGCAACCTCTGGGCATTACTTTGTGTGAAGGTCATCCAGACGTGCCAGGCAGGCTCCATCAGGTAGAAGACATCTGGGTGCTGCCCAAAAAGCTGCCCTACGAAAGAAGAGCCAGAGCGCCACGAAGACAGGATGAGCACATGCATGTACGCGGGCTGGGGTTCTTCCTTCATCTGCAGGGAGTTGAAGTTGTGGGAGTATAGAAGGATGAATAGAGCAAAGACAGCCGTCTGGGAAGCCAGGAACAGTAGTAGCTTCATTTTGGGGGGCAGTGTCATGCTGAAGTAGAAGACCTTCAAGGAACAAGCAGAGGGGCTATGTTAGGCTAATGTTTGGGTATCTGACTTCCATCCCCTTTCTAGCCAAAGCTACTTTCTTCCTGACCCGCACCAAGGGGCAATGTAGAATGCTGGAGCCTTCTTGCAATGAATTGCACAAATCCTTCTCCAAATTCCTGTCCCTTGCAGTTAGTGTGTCAATAAGCACTATTTCTTTCTTTTTTTTTTTTTTTTCCGGTACGCGGGCCTCTCACTGTTGTGGCCTCTCCCGTTGTGGAGCACAGGCTCCGGACGCGCAGGCTCAGCGGCCATGGCTCACGGGCCCAGCCGCTCCGCGGCATGTGGGATCTTCCCGGACCGGGGCACGAACCCGTGTCCCCTGCATTGGCAGGCGGACTCTCAACCACTGCGCCACCAGGGAAGCCCAATAAGCACTATTTCTTTTTAAGCTCTTTCTTTTTAGGCTCTTTACTTCCTCCCTCCTGGTCCTTCTTGTCCATGGAGCTACAAAAATGTGTGAACTCAGCCATATTTCATGAATATAGGGAAAACAGGTTCACCCTGGTGACACACATGTCTTCACACAGGCCATGTAGGCAAAGCTTAACCACAGTCTGACCCAAGTTTTGGTTGAATGCCCCATGATTCCTTCAGAAACTACGGGAGATAAGCTGACTTCTGAGGAACTGCCTTGAGGCCCGCCCACCCACCCCCATCTTGAGGGATAGTGCCAAGGCCATTTCTCACTATCCTCCTTCATCTCAGTTAAGCACAGGACTTTCAATACCCTGAAGGATATGGCTGCAGACTATAAAACTGCTTGGCTTTGGTTTGGAGTTTTCTCCTCAGCGGCAAAGTGCCCGTGGCACCTATCATCTGATCCCCTCTGATTTGGTCTCATCCTGTGGGACTAGGGACATGAGGAGCTGACCCAATGCTGTCCTCGTGTCTGTATATGTAATAAACTATGAATCTATTTGGGTTGAATCGTTGTTGCATTAGCAGCCAACTGTATGAAACTGTGGCAAGCCAACCTAAGAGCTGCAATAGTGATGCTGTGGCCTGTTAGCCACTGTGCTGCTTCTTGGGGTAATGTTTGACCACTTGACACAACTTACTCAGGGTTGCTTAGTTGGGCATGTTGTATACTGCCCAACCTTAGGGAATGCCACTTCATCAAGAATTTAAGATATTTATTATTTAACAAAATGTCTGGTAGGTGACAGTTAAGTATCTTGGTTCAGTAGGATAAGTACATTAGGATGGTTTTCCAGTTCTTAGATGTTAAATATCTAGAGAAAGGAATTTCACTTTGTAATTTACACTAAGGCTCAAACGGACTGGTGGCAACGCTGAACTTACTCCCTTCACACCAGGGCTTTGTGTGAAAAGACCACTGTTCCCAGTGCCATGCTAGAATATTATTCCAGGGGAGCTCTTAACTCTCTTTATGGGTTGAGATGACTCTGGATCATTCTGGGTGACTTCCTGACATAAATAACTATTGAGAAATATAATAGATATTTCACATAGTGTAAAATGTTAACAGTAGCAAGGTGCTAATTTGCATATCACTCTATACTCAAGAAATTCTTCCTTCAAGCTTTAATAAAGAAGAGAAAATATGTTTCTAGACAGTAATTGCAGCTGGGTTTAGGATGTGCTATTCTCCTGGTGATAGGTCTCATCACCAATTTTTTTTTTTTAAGTTTTGAATAGCTAATAGTCACATGGTTCAAATTGTTTTTAAGAGTATCATTATCATGAACATTAAATCAGACTCAGAATTTAAAAGAAGGCTTCCTAAGATTCCACATGCAGGAAGGGAATAAGGACAGTGCTTGCCAGCCTGTAGCCTAGCCTGTCACACTCCAGGTCTTTACATATTGAATATTAGGTGAGGGGAAATCCTATGACAACAGTTATGTCTCTGGAGACCTATAGTCATAAATTAGAAAATTTCTAGAGCTATTTGTATGACATACTTTTTAAAAGGGTCATAGAATTTTTCTAGGGGAAAGAACACCTAAGAATTTTACCAGCTGCTGAATCAATAATCTCTTCTCTATTTACTGACAGCTAGTATTTATCTACGAGCTGGTGTTTTATCGTCACTATACAGTGAAATATATACTTCCAACACCTGTCCTCCATCTGCCCATTTCCCAACTTGACCCCAAATAGCAACTGGGTTCTTCTTTTTTTTTTTTTTTTTTTGCGGTACGTGGGCCTCTCACTGTTGTGGCCTCTCCTGTTGCGGAGCACAGGCTCCGGATGCGCAGGCGCAGCGGCCATGGCTCACGGGCCCAGCCGCTCCGCGGCATGTGGGATATTCCCGGACCGGGGCACAAACATGTGTCCCCTGCATTGGCAGGCAGACTCTCAACCACTGCACAACCAGGGAAGCCCCTGGGTTCATTTTTTAATGTGTCCTTTCAGTTGCTTTATGCGTACACAAGAAAATTCAAATGTCTATGTATTCTTAATTTTTCCCCTTTTGATAACACAAGAAGTTGCAAGTTATCCGCACTGTGCTGCAACTTGCTTTGTTAACTTAACAATATGCCTTGGAGAGCTTTCCATGGGAGTACATAAAGCGTTTCCTCCTTCCTTTTTACCACTGTGTAGAATTTTATTGTATAGATGTACCACAGTTTATTTAACCAGTGTCCACACTGATGAGCTTTTGGGTTGTTTCCAGTCTTTTGCCATTTCAAAAATTTCAATAATGACCTTTATGTTCACACATCATTATATAAGTATGTAAGCCTACTCCCCAGAAGTGGGATTGCTGAATCAAAGAGTACGGGTATGTGTACCTTTGGGATCTGTTGTCCAGACAGCCTTCATATTGGTCATAAACCATTCTGTGTGTCTAGAAGTCCAGAGATTCTAGAGAGTAAATTTTAGAGGAGGAATTGGGCAGTCACAGATGTGACTCTTGAAGTTTATAGCTTGCTTCCTGAAGAGGTAGAGAATGCTTTGCCAGCCCATGGACTTCCCTTGGAAGTCCCCTGAACCTTCTAGGAAGTGTGTAATGACCTCAACCAAACCTTGAGTGGCAATGGCCCAGAAACCCCTCTCTTTCATTCATTACAACAATGCATTTCCTCCACATGTGCCAGAAGATCCAGTGAGGATCATCTCTCCTACGTGCCAAAAAAACCCACTTTGCTGTATGCCAGGAAAATGTCGATGAATGGGAATCCTTGTCTTGGCCCTGAAGGTTAGAATGGGGCCAGCTGAGATATGTTCCTATTCTTCTAAACTTGAGCCCAAGAGGAAATGATTAGAAACTAAGACATTTTTGACAATGGCTCAAGAATACCCACCCCCCAGCCCCCCAAGTATTGAGGAAATGACTAGCAAGAGATCTTCTCCCAAAGGCAGTTATGTGTATGAGGAAAAGTTTGGAACAAAGATAGGAAATAATGGAGCAAAAGAGAGAGGAAAGAACTTGACCTGTGTATAATTATAAGGATAGAATTTTATATGCAGGGCCTATAATCGGCTCAGGAAAAAGCTAACATTTCCTAAGGACTAGCAACGTAGACCTTTCAAAAGTACGTCCTCCCTCCCCCTATCTGGCTTTGGGCCAGCTCAGTGTTTGAGAGGGCTAGCATGCTCTGAGCCCTCCTTGGCTGCCAATAGCACCTGGTGTCATGCCCATTCTCTCCCAGAGCTGGAGCCTGGCCTTTGAACTCATCCCCAGTTGTCCTCAGGCTTTAATAGACCACGGTTCTCAGGAATTCCCAAGGAAACCCTCCGACTGCTTTCTCTGCTTTTTCTTTCCATGAGCAATTTCCCTGGCCAGAAGGAAAGTATGCTTTTGTAAAGTGAGTCCCATCTCTTGTCACTGGGATCTAGACACAAGCTGGATCTAAGCAACCCATGATGGGCCTGATGAGAAGAGTCAGGGGAAACTTCAGGGTGTGCCTCAGGGAAAGATTATCCCTGCAGCCCCTGGAATCAGTGGTAGAGGTGGCTCCGGGAAGACAAGGAAACTCAAGGCTTTTCATGGCACTTCCCTCTATCCTAACCATCATCTCTCCCCAGCTGTGCTATATTAACTTCCTCTGCAGTCCTTGGGGTCAGGAAGCATTTATGAGCGGTCTGTGATGTGATTTCCATCTCAGAGTCCCTAGTCCACCTTCCTGAGTGTTCTTTTCTGGCTATTTGGTTGCAAGCTTGAACCTGCCCTCCCTGTTATCTAATCCTGAATGTGCTAGCCTGGTCTTGATAGTAAGTGGCCTCTCTCTTCTGTCTCTCATCTCTCCCCCTCAGCTCTCCCCCTCATCCACTGCTGCCTTGAAAAACATGACGAAAGGGTGGTAGTGACGTAGCACCTACTTCAGGCACAGGGACTATAAGGCACCAGGATGGGTGACTCACCCAGCAGCCTGATTACAGAGGGCTGAATTATAGAGGACCCTCAAGTCCATATCGTGTAGCCTATTAGAAACAAAATGATGAATTCTGAGGAAAAACCAAACATACATCAATTTAAGAGCCCTGGATTCCAGCCACTGACAAATTTCTAATTTATATTTCCCAGTGAGATTATGCCCCCCAAACCAGAAATTAGAGATGGCAGAAGACATTTGCACAGAGAGAGAGGAGAGCTGGATCGGGGAGACCTGCATCCACACATATAGCTGCAGAACCTGGAAACCTGTGAGATAAGCACCTGGGCAAAGGGTATCCGTACAATAACAAGCTCTAACTAGACTGAAGGGTCTTTGCAATTTCTGTGTCTCTAGTAACAACGACAGTGACTGGCGTCTAGTAGGGGCTCAAGAAACATCTATTGAATGAATGACTGAATGAACAAACATTTGTAGCGTTTTTGTTTTTACTATTTGAGGTGCCCTCATTGACCTGGGTAAGGAAAGCAGGACAAGATTTTTTTTTTTATTTTGCACATATAAAAGTATTTAACTTCCAATTAGAAGTTCCAGACTTATCCACAGCCTTACAAGATAGAAGTCTCTTCTACCTTGCCTGACTCACTGGTCTCAAATTTATTCTTATTTTACATCTGAACAGCGCTCCACAACTTTGAAAGCCCTTTTAGCCACCGTAATGACAACAGTCCGATTAAATATACAGAACAGTGATGAGCCACACCTCTGTGTTTCAGAATAAGTGAACTTTAATTAATTGACTCAACGATAGAAATAGCCCTGCCTGATCAGACCCGGATCTTTTGGGTCCCAGGTCTGAGAATTCAGTTATCACACTAAATCTTACCTGAGCTAGAGAAAATTTGTAGCTCCCAGCACCTCCCGTCCCTACTCCCCAACACCTGAGCAGAGGAGAAGCTGCAAGTACAGAGATCCAAAGCCAGCGTCGGAATGAGTAAAACACGTCAGGGGGACTAGCTACAAAAATAGACATCGGAATAGCCCTACTCACATTCTAGGCTCTTTCTTAACTCTTTTAGGGATAGAGCTGGGTGGGGAGAGGGGAGCTGCTGGCAGGCAGCTTGTGCTTTTTGGGGAAGATTATCCTGGTGATTCTGATTCAACCCCCCACCAACACCTCCCCTCCGCCATCGCCCAGAAAATTCCCAGCTTAGTTGCCCCAGGTTATCTGATACTCCGCCCCAAGAACCTGGGAATAATGGCCCTGCTTTGGAGGTGTAGAGAAAATTCTCTCCTTACCTTGTTAATGGCTTAGGCTTCCCCACTGCTCTAAAGGCTCACTGCTAGCCAAGTTGTGCAGCTTTTGTCCTCTGACTCACCAACTCTCCTCTCAGCTTCCTCCTCCTCCTTGCATCTTGCATAACCATCCCTACTCAGAGCAAATTCCACTGCCTTCTTTCTCTGGCAAAAAATTACCCACCTTCCAAGACAGGGTTAAGAAAGCATCGCTCCCAGAGAGACTTGATATTAGCAGCTTTAACCATGAGATACTCAAGGGGTGGGGAGACTCTGCTGGAATGGGCGGGGCCCGGAGAAGCAAAGGAGGAAGCATTCTCTCCCACCACTGGGAGGCGATCCTGGAATGTAGATCCCTTGAAGGCAGCTGAATAGGTTAACTACCTTAGGGCAAAGTGGAAAAAGAAAAGGGACCCCAGAAGTAGATGAGGTTGATAGGGAAATCGCAGGACAGTGACAGCCAAAATGGACACAATGTGAAACCTTGCTCTTATCTCTGCTGCAAAAAGAGGAGAAAACCTGGAAGCGATTTCTGGATTCCACCTTCCTGCTCACTTCACTGGATTTAGGGAGAAAACATTTTTTTGGGCCTCTGTGTCTTATTCAACATCTTCACCCTTCTTGCAGGAGGTAGTAACTAGAGGTATTACGTAGATGTAATAACTCGTTTTATGGGAGGACACATATGTATTGGCGTTTAGTTGGGGTACGGGAAAAGAAATTTCCCCCTCAAGAAAAAAAGAAACAAGTTGTCATGAAAAATTATATCTTCTTACTAGCTGTGTGTACTTGGGCAAATCACACAACTACTCTGAGCTACTTTACATGATTGTTGTGAGTGTAAAACAATAGGTGAATTTTTATTTTTATTTACTTATTTTTGGCTGTGTTGGGTCTTTGTTGCTGCGCGCGGGCTTTCTCTAGTTGTGGTGAGCGGGGGCTACTCTTCGTTGTGGTGCGCGGTCTTCTCATTGCGGTGGCTTCTCTTGTTGTGGAGCACAGGCTCTAGGCGCGTGGGGTTAGTTGCTCCATGGCACGTGGGATCTTCCCAGACCAGGGATCGAACCTGTGTCCCCTGCATTGGCAGGTGGATTCTTAACCACTGTGCCACCAGAGAAGTCCCAATAGGTGAATTTAAAAATATATATATGTATTTAATTGAAGTGTAGTTGATTTACAATGTTGTGCCAATCTCTGCTCTATAGCAAAGTGACTCAGTTTAGGTGAATTTTTTATTCAATTAAATTAAACTTAGAGCTTCCCTGGTTTTTTCCAGGGAAATTTTTTTCCAGTAAGTTCCAAATAGCAAAACTGGAATTTGCCAGGCACAGGCAATTATTAATATAGCATTTACAGTGTATTTACAACTATTTACATAGCATTTACATTGTATTACAATGTAATCTCGAGATGATTTAAAGTATACAGGAGGATGTGTATAGGTTATATGCATATACTACACCATTTTATATAAGGGACTTGAGCATGGTATCAGCGAGGGTCCTGGAACCAATTCCCTTGCAGATACGGAGGAAGGGTTGATTGTACAGGCAAAAATATGCAGATCACTAAAGGGAAGTCTTCAGGTCAAAGGCCAGATTATATAAAGCAACACACCAGAAGTCCCAAGCCTTGAGTCAGCCACGAAAAATAGCCTGTATAGCTCCCAGGACACTGATTAATTCAGAAACTATTCGATAAATGTTTACTCCCTTTCATAGAGAGGGGAGATCCAGAAGAGAAGTCGCCTATAGTGTAGCACTGGCACAAACTGACTTCTCTTTCGTGGGCGGCTAAGAGCCTCTTACACTGTATATTCTTGGACTATGTCAGGTAGTCATAGATTCAGCCACTGGATTTGTCACATTATTAACTTCATAATCACTGTGTAATTCACACAGACCTTTATATAGTCCTTTCTTCCTGGAGGCGAGCTTATTGTTGGAATTAAATGGACTGTCACTCCCTGGGGAAGATAGAACCAACATTTCGCTTGGCTCATCTTGGCTATGAGGAAGGAAAAAAAAGATGAGGAAGCTCTTTTTACAACATGTACAGGAATAAAGGTAAATTGTGGTGGAGTGTAAAAGCGACTGATTTTGGAGTCAGACGTCTGGGCGAGTCATTCCACCTCTCTGAGCCCTAGAATATCACTGTAAAATAAGGTGTAAAGTATCAGTGTAAAATATATGTTCACCTAATGGAATTCTTGTGAATGTTAGGATTGGATTCATGCATATAACACCCCTAACGCAATATTATGACAATAATGAGTTTAAAAGTGGTAGTTATTATGGAATCATAATAACACCTCTTTTTTTCTTTCTCGGCTGTTGGCTTATTTTCCAAGGCCTTGAAAGAGAGAACAGACAGAGTTGTGTGAGTTCTGGGATAATCTAGGCAGTATATTTGCTGGTTTCAATCAGCTGAGCCCCCTAAGGCCTTATCATAAGCACAAATAACCAGACCTGTGGTGGTGCCTTGTATTGATTTCAGTCGTGTGGCCTTCTCTCCCTTCCTGTTTCTCTCTAGCAGGTGGAAGAGAAATTTCTCTTCCTCAAAGTGACTCCATTGCAGAGACGTAAATTGAAGAGCAAAACTGGGCCGTTGGTAGTTCTGCTTTTATTCTTACTATAAAAGTAATACTTGTTAATTATAAAAAATTTGAAAAATACAAAATGTATAAAGAAGACAACACAAATCTCTTTACATTTTGCTGCCGACAGAAGAGCACCATTGATCGTTTTTCCCATGCCTGCAGAAATCTGTATAATTGGGATCACACTGAAAATATAGTTTTGTATTTATTTTTCCTTAGTCTTTAAAACATTTTAAATTATGAAATTAAAATTAAGGTATAAAGGTACAATTTAACAAATAATATAAAGGAACTACCACTCCAAAATAAAACACCCAAAAAACAGAACATTGCCAAAGCTGGCTTAGTATCTCTTCACTCTCACGTCCTCCCCCTTCCCTCATCATTCAGAGGTGACCACTTCCAAGGTAAGCAGCTCCTTATTCTTCCATATAGTTTATCACCTTAAGCAGTACAATTGAATTTTCCCCAATTTGACCTCTTTCCAGGTAGAATTATAGCACATGTATTCTTTTGAGATTTGCTTTTTTCATTTCATTTTATCCTCGTAAGTTTCATCACATTGTTACATACAGTTATGGCTTTTTTTTATTACTGTGTAATATTCCACGTATAATGTGGAATAATATGCCACAATTTGTCCATGCTCATGGTAATGGACATTTGAGTTGTTCATAGTTTGGAACTATGACTGAATATTCTTGACATGTCTCCTGGCACACGTTTATACGTGTGTCTCTAATAGAGGCTGGGTCGTGGGGGTTAGATCTGCTTTTTTCACTCACATTATATTCTGAGCATTTACCCATCTCAACACATATTTCTGGGAGACATTACTTTGAATGGATTTATCATATGCCAGTATTCCAGGATTCTATTGACAGATGTTTAGATTGTTTCCAATTTTTCCTTATTGCATTTGCATATAATTCTGTGACAAATACAGTGATTTTTTTTTTTTTTTTTTTTTGGTTGTGTTGGGTCTTTGTTGCTGTGTGCGGGCTTTCTCTAGCTGCGGCAAGAGGGGCCTACTCTTTGTTGCAGTGCACGGGCTCTAGGCGCACAGACTTCAGTAGTTGTGGCACGCGGGCTTCAGTAGCTGTGGCTCGCAGGCTCTAGAGCACAGTCTCAGTAGTTGTGGTGCACGGGCTTAGTTGCTCCACAGCATGTGGAATCTTCCTGGACCAGGGATCAAACCCTTGTCCCCTGCATTGGCAGGCAGATTCTTAACCACTGTGCTACCAGGGAAGTCCCAAACACAGTGTTCTTAATAATTAATGAAGCACCTCCCACAGTGCTCAGTGCAAGTAGCCATCACACCTCCTTCCTTACGTGTAATACCACAGATCTTAGCCTCTTTAATTTGTGATTCATAAGTCAGTTAGGAAGAACTTCTGGAAAGGCTGGCTGGAAGCAGTCGTTAAGAAATAGGTATTCATGGGACTTCCCTGGCAGTCCAGTGGTTAAGACTTCACACTCCCAATGCAGGGGGTGTGGGTTCAATCCCTGGTTGGGGAACTAAGATCCCCTATGCTGTGTGGCACAGCCAAAAAAAAAAAGAAATAGGTAATTAATTGAAAACTCAGGGTATCCAAAACAGAGGGCACTTCCAAAAAGGAATTATGGAGCGTGAAGGTTATGAAAGAAGATCATTGTAGCTACTGCTCCTTCAGAGCTTGTGACAAACCAGGTACTATACTTCACACTTACTTGGGTTATCACATTGTCTTTGCCATGGCCTTAGGAGATAAATTTCATAATTTCCAAATGATGGAATAGAGGTTTAGAAAAGTTAAATAATGTATCCACGGTTACATGGTTTATAGTGGCAAAATCTGGACTCAGCCCCAGGTCTGTTCAAAGCCCAGGCTTACTCATCAGGTAATGTTACCTTCCTACATGACCATGGACCATTTCTTTAAGGCAGCACTGTCCAATACAACTTTCTGTGGTGAGGAATGTTTTTGCACAAATACAGTGGCAACTACCACTTGTGGACATTGGACACTTGAAATGTGGCTAATGCTACCATTTTGGAAAGTGCAGTTAAGGTTGTACAGATCCAGTCCTTTTCTTTTTTTTGTTTTTGTTTTTGCTTTCAATTCTGTTTATTTTTTTAAGTCTGTCTTGAAAATACAACCAATGTGATTAATTGTGCCTTAAACAAAATCAGTGTCTAAACAAATTCAATATCTAAACACATCTTCACCAATGATATTAGGGAAAAGGGAAGGAATTTCAAAGCACAGACCAGGAAACAATCACAAAATATAGGTTTAATTACTACTGTTAAAAATTTTTTTAAAAATTAGAAACTACCAAGAAAACAATTGTAAGTACTTGAATAAGTCTCGCTATTCTGAATAATGTAACATCTTTTCTAAATTGTAGATTTAGAAGTTTTAGAACACACAGACACTAAGGGAAAGAAAGGCTAGTTCCTTGGGAATTACTATCCAGTATGATACAATTACTTCAGGATAACAGAAGCAGAACCTTCCTTACAATTAGATTTTAACAAATGATTTTGCTGCTAATAGAAATGGGGAATGTGTGAATGACAAGTTTTGGAGGGTGAAAGAAAAAAAAATGGACTGAAGGTAAGCACTGGATACAGAACTGAGGTTTGCTTATTTTTCACAACCAAAAATAAGCAAGTTAAACTATCTTGTACAAATAAAGCTTGATACTAAGTATGCAAACAGAAGCATAAACATTTGTAACTAATCACACCCATGAAAGACTAGGTTAACGCTTCAAACACAGTATGGCTACTAGTGGACATACAAGGCAGAAATTTCTAAAATACTGTTACACAGATGAGTAACGTTAGTATAAATTCTTTATTTACATTAAAATCTGTTTCAGGGGGCTTCCCTGGTGGCGCAGTGGTTGAGAGTCCAAAATAACATTTTCTGTCAGAGATAATATGGACAAAAATTGTGTGCTGAACAGAAAGTTTTGAAACTGCTTAAAATGCACCTACTGTTTAAAGCAAACAAGTTTAACAAGTATAAATTTATACTGCGAGTCCATAGTGGTCATATATGAATAACTACACATTTCTTTTTTGTAAACCTCAGCAACTATATTCACACATCAGGAGTTGTCAGTGAGCTCAGTCTTAAACTACACCTTTTTTTTTTTTTGGCGGTACGCGGGCCCCTCACCGCTGCGGCCTCTCCCGCCGCGGAGCACAGGCTCCGGACGCGCAGGCCCAGCGGCCATGGCCCACGGGCCCAGCCGCTCCGCGGCATACGGGATCCTCCCGGACCGGGGCACGAACCCACGTCCCCTGCATCCGCAGGCAGACCCCCAACCACTGCGCCACCAGGGAAGCCCTGTCTGCTAAAGATTTTTACCTCAACTTTAAATCTTCCTAAAATGCCAACATCCCAAAATAAAATTTAGTATCACCTGACTGTAGACTGAATAAACCTTCAACATCAATCCTTAGCACCTCAAATAATGACACAAAGTCATAACACATTTTTTTTCATGTAAGGACCAAGCGGTTTTAAAAACAATCTAGGGCTTCCCTGGTGGTGCAGTGGTTGAGAGTCCGCCTACTGATGCAGGGGACGTGGGTACTGATGCAGAGGCCATAACAGTGAGAGGTCTGCGTACCACAAAAAAACAAAACAAAACAAAAACAATCTAAATGGCCTCAAAGCATTCCCAAACTTACATGAAAATTTGAGTACACATAATACTTCCAAAGAGTAGGATTGTTTTAAGATTCTCTTTGGATTCTAAGAATAACCATTTTGTTCATTTTTAAATAAATTATTTTATGAAAATAAACAATTGAGGATGTTTTTTGTCTTTAGTTTACCCAGGCAAAGGCCTTTGTGTTGCGCAGGCAAAGGCAACCACAATGTACACACAGGCTAGATTGTAACCTGTCCGCACAGAACAAATCAAGAGTGAGCAAGCCAAAAGGGACAAATGAAGGCTCCAATCTGATTTAAGCTCTTGTAGCTATGGCTCCTAGGGCAGCTTATTCCTGCCCTCTAGGTCTAAGATTGTGGGGCGCAGTTCCAAACCTACCAAAAATGGAAGCCAAGGGCATAAGCTGACAGGCAGGCAAAAAGATCTTTTGACAGGAATCACTCCATGAGTTAGGGAAGTGGATGAAAGTGAAGGGAATATAACGAAGATTTTAGAATAAAGGCAGTGGCAGGATTAAGGAGAAGCCTTAGGAAGGGTTCTCACACTTCTAAAGTATACATGTTAACTGGGTGAGGACAAAAGTACAGTCCCCAGATTCAAATGGAAATTTTAAATAATTATACGAGTGCCTACAGGCCAGAGTTAAATCCCTAGCAGTACTGTTAATATCAGATGTTATCAAGAGTGAACCGGAAACAGATTTTGTTTGTGCCTTTCCACAGACATTGAAGTCAAAGGAAGAGATTGCACCTACAACTAAGAACTAAGAGGCCCAAATACCACCTTCATAAACCTTTGACCATAAATTTCCAAATTTGTGCTCTCATTTAGTTGAAGTTGCATTTATCCTAATTTACTGACATTTTTGTTTAAGCATGCCTACATTTTAAAAAATGGTGATTAGTTTTGAAATTTAAGATAAAACTTCTAGAACCTTCACCGAGATTACTATTAAAACCCTTAGTATAAAAGATTTCTGTGATCCTTACAATTGATGGAAACCCTACTACTTTCACATTTTTTAATTTATATTTTCTGAAATATTACTGGTCAGATATCCCCAACTGCTAAAGAAAATATAGTATGATATGGTTTCCCAAAATCGAAACATGGTTAATAAAAATGAAAAAAATTGTATTTACACAAAATAGCCTGAAAAATTAAAAAGAACGGTGTATCCTAGGTCCTACAGGGGAGGGAAAAGCAGCATCATAAATAAGTTCAAATTGAAAATTTGGAGTTTTTGTCCTGTGCCCCACGCTATTTATTCACTGCCATATTTTAAAAACAACAATTATGTTATCTGCATTTCTTCCTCATTCAGGTCAGCTTGGCTTTCTTCTTCGCAGGTCCTTTGTGCCCTTTGGCCTTTCTTCTTAAATTCTGCCTGTCGACCACAGGCACTTCCACTTCTATCTCCTCTGAGCTGCTATCCACAGTCTTCTCTGTTGATTGTGTCAACTGATCCAGTTGCTCAGAATATGCTTCAGACTGCTCCTCTGACTGGCTCTTCTGTCCTGCATTCTGTGCAAATGGCACATCTTCAAGTTCAACCTCTATTAAAGAGCTCTGAGGAAGAGCTGGAGATGTTTCCTGAGGCTCGGCTACCCCCTCCTCACCCTGGTCTTCCAATGAGGCAGTAGTGTTGGGTGATACATTTTCAGGAATCGATTCTTCAGAAAATTCAGTTATCACGGAGTTTGGAAAACCATTCTTCATTTGGGATAGTAGCCACATTGTCTGAACTCCCAAAATGTGCTTTCTTTCTTGAAACTAGAGGCAGCCTCTCTTCAGTGTGCCCCTTGTCATCAGATGGGCCTTCATCTAGCAACATTTCTGAGTCAGTTACATGTGAAGTCTTATCCTGTGCAACAGCCTCAGGAGATTTTGAAGATTCTACCACCAGTGGAACAAGATTCGTAGAGTCTTCACTGGCATTAAAAGACTGCAATTTTATTATATTTTATTTTTTATTTTTATTATTATTATATATTTTTTTGCAGTACACGGGCCTCTCACTGTTGTGGCCTCTCCCATTGCGGGGCACAGGCTCCGGACGCGCAGGCTCAGCGGCCATGGCTCACGGGCCCAGCCTCTCCGCGGCATGTGGGATCTTCCCGGACCGGGGCACGAACCCGTGTCCCCTGCATCGGCAGGCGGACTCTCAACCACTGCACCACCAGGGAAGCCCCAAAACTGCAATTTTAATTCTTCACCTAAAACTTCACTAGTGGAGTCCTCCTCTTCTGTTATAAGTGAAGTCTTAAGAGTATCATCCATTATCTCATCATTCATAGGCTCTAATTGAGATTCCTTTTCACCTTCTTGCTTTTCCAGGCCTGGCTGGGTTTCTGGTGCTGGTCGAACATTTTTATCACTACTTTCATCTTCAGATTCAATCACAGTCTGTTCGGGTTCTTCTTCCAAGAATTTTTCTGAGCTCTCTGATATTCGTGCAGTAGACTCCAATTTGTTCACTGAAGCTGTAGGTGAAGTCTGGGGAGCCTTTTCATCTTCCCCTCGAGAACTACTAAATTCAGAATCCTGAAACCGTTTTCCAATCTTTGGCTGCTTTAGATGACTACTTCGAGTACGAGTGGAAACAGGTGTTTTATCGTGACCTTCAGAAGTGCTCGCAAAGGCATCTTTTAGAGAATCAATAGTTAGCTGCATCTCACTAGACAGAATGTCTTCAGCTCCTGCTTCATAGTCTGGAACAGATGCAAGACCATATTCTCCAGACACAGGTCTTTTAGCTTCATTTTGAGAAACTGCAGTCATTTTACATGTTTCTCTTTGTAATGCTCTGGTGATTGGTATTCTCTGGTACCAGTGTCCAACACCTTCAACTTCTCAAAGCAGTTCATGGTCTCCTGGATATTTTTCAAAGTACTGGTTGCAAGCTGTGTACATAAGAGAGGTCAGTGGATACCACAAGCCAAGTGCATCTTCTGTGAAGGAATCAACGAAGTCCTCCAGCATATGAAGCCCAAAGTCTTTGCCTCTATATTTCTTTCTTATGAACATTGTATCAACAACTGGCAGTTGGTAGCTTTGGGTAAGAAACGCACATATGCTTCCTGTAGGCTTAACTGGATAAAACCCAGTGGCCTCTCCTTTCTTCCACAGAATCTTAGCATAATCAGTACTGCTATGACCCGGGAATGGGATCTCATTTCTCTCCAATTCCTGCTTTCTGTAAATAATTCGATTCAGTACAGAACCCCTTTCTCCCCAAGAGTTCTCACCTGCTTAAGTCTCTCTCTAGAAGGGACAGATGTTTTCACAGTATCATCTATAGCCCACCACTGACCAGCAAGGTAAAGTGCCGCGGCTGAGTGAGTCCTCGGGTGCAGAAAGAGCAAGAACTTTCTGGGTCTGATCTCCACCATAGAGAGGTACAAAGCCTACATTTGACAGGCTAATAGGAATCGTAATATTGAGAAGAGAAGAACATTCAGGATTTTCAGGGTCCCCACACCTGAGATCTGACATGTAATCTTCAGAAGAATTTTCCATTTCCTCATGACTGCAATTATCCAGCATATCCACAGGGAATGCCATCCTCTGGGACGTGCCGCCTGAGCCCGGGAAAGGAGGCGGAGCCGCGGGAATGAATGAAGCCGGCGGCGGCTCGCTGGCGACCCCCGGCCGGGACCGGGCTGCGCCGCTCGCGGCTGCCGGGGCCGGTACAGCTGCCTGCCCCTCGCCCGGGACGCCCGGCTCCTCCAGTCCCTTTACTTTTTGAGTCTCAGAGAATCTGATGAACGATAAAGACCTTCTCTCTAGAAAAACGCACATTTGCAAATCATCCAATTTCAAGGGGTCCCAAGTTAAGAATCCTTACAAAAGTCTGCACGCACTTCAGGTGCTTCTCAAACTGTGATTTTGTGGAGAGAGCTTTCTCCCAGGGACCACTATACAGCAGAGCTCTGAGCTCCATCAGTTGCTCTTGGATCTTTACAGTCTGGGGACCCATCTGAATGGTGAAGAAATCCTTGGTCAGCCCCTGAACCAGAGTCTGATTTTCTCAAGAGATCAAGAAGGATTTCTATGCTGGTTACACTACACATTCCTGCTACCTTCACCCAGACCATCACTCCTTGTGTACTAGGATTGGAGTTTCTCAACTGCTGTACTTGGCTACCTGTCTTTACTGTCCACAGTGACACTAAAAGCACAGTCCAGCTTTCCTTGCGTTTCTTTTCGTGTAGGGGCTCCAGCACTCCTCATTTCACTCAGTATGCGTCAGCCTGCAGTGTGGATGTTAAGGCCTGAAACTTGAGTGACGTTACACTCCCTCCATTGTTCACCAGCCCTGTGTGGCTTACCAAAGCCTGGTGTCAGTCCCAACCAGGGTACTGGCTAAGCGGCTGGGTTTAAAGAATGAATTCTGGAGGACTGGAGATTTCTGTTTTGGCTAAGCATCTGTAGACTGTAGCAGTTAGTTGGACCTTAGCATCCTAGGGAGCCAAGACCTTCTGAAGAAGTATGCCAGGAAGGGAATCTTGGTTGCTGTAAATCCTATTATCAAATGGACAACTGCCTTCAGTAGAACTTGCTTCCTTGAGCTGGGCCCTGAGGGAGGACACCTGGGTGGGGATCCCCTGGCAATAGGATAGCCCTTATCTCTGTATTAGAAGTATCTATTTCAGTCAACACTGGGAGAATAAGCTGAATTAAGGTAGGTCAGTAGGAGGTAAAAGGTAAACATGGTTTTAAGTTTCTTGTTGGTTCTTGCTTGCTTAAGTCTCCTTAACAGGTCAGAGTGGGTGAGAAAATGGGAAATAGAGCCAGGAGTTCCTTATAGAGCCCAAACTTGTAAGTTCTTGGTGGTTCAGGAGCTTGACATTGTTGGATGATGCCTTACCTGGAGTCAGGACAGGATGTGGTCTGAGGATTCTGCCTCCAGGCTTTCAAAAATCAATGGAGACTGCTGCAGGTGATCCATGAGGGCCAGTCAAGGAGTTTCTGGGGATGAAATCTGGGGAGAATAAAAGGGTGTCTTCTGTTGGGCTGTATTCCATGTATCACATTGATCGCCAAGGTCTGTCTGTTCTACCCCTAAGTAACTGTCAAATTTGCTCCCTTTCCCTTTATGTCCATAGCCACTGTCTTTGCTCAGACTCTCAGTTTTCCTTGCTTGAATCTCTGCCAACAGCCCCTCAACTATTCCCTCCACCTCCAATCCCACCCCTCCAGTCTTTGCTCCAGCCTACAGCTAGAGTGATCTTTCGTTGTACAGATCTGATCCCTATCACCTTTCTGCTGGAAATGCTGCAGTGGAGCTCATTATAGGCAAGGTGAAAACTTGGCATGCCATTAAGTATTTTTTTCAAGTGCTGTTGTTTCTGTACTCTCCATCATAATCTCCTTCATGCAGTAAATTCCAGAAATACTTGTTCGGTGTCTCTTACACTCCAGGCACTACTCTAGGCCCTGAAAAACGGCAGTGAACAAAACAGGCAAAATTCTCTGTGTCTGTGGAGCTTGCATTCTGTTGGGTGGGGAGCAAATGCATAAATGTGTAGTATGTCAGATTGTGATAAGTGCTATGGAGAAAAATAAGGAAAGAAGAAATTGTGACCAGGGGTGGGGTTGTTCCAATTTTTATTTTTTATTTATGTATTTATTTATTCATTTTTTAGTTGTGGCACACAGGATCTTCATTGTGGCATGCAGACTCTTAGTTGCGGCATGTATGTGGGGTCTAGTTCCCTGACTGTGGATGAAACCCAGGCCCCCTTCATTGGAAGCACGGAGTCTTAACCACTGGACCACCAGGGAGCTCCGTTTTCCAATTTTTAATAGAAGGGTCAGGGAAAGTAACATTTTGGCGAGAACCTAAAGGAGGTGAGGAAAATACCTGAGGAAAGACCATTCTAGGCAAAAGGAACAGGCAAGTGCAGAGGTGCTAAGCCAGGAATCACAAGGAAAGCAGTGTGACTGATCAGAGTGAGTTAGCAAGGAGAGCATAAGAGAGGAGGTTGCAAGGAAGCAAAGGCAGGATGGGACAAATGGTGTAGGAATGCAGTAGACCTTATTAGTTGGAGTTTGACTCTGACGTAGGGTGAAATGGGAAGCTACTGGAGGGTATAAGTTTAGGAATGACATATTCTAAGGGATCATTTGGGTTACAGTGAGAGGAATAACCCATAAGAGGGTCAAGGACAGAAGCTGGGAGGTCAGCTAGGAGGCTAGGCAAGAGACCATTGTCTCGGATCAGGGTAGTAGCAGTGGAGGTAGTGGATTCTAAAATATCTATTAAAACATATATTTTAAAGGTAGAGTCAAATAATTCACTGATGGATCAGATGTGGAAATGAGGGTAAGAGAGGAGTCAAGGCTGACTCAGGTGTATGGTTGCCATTTTCAAAGATGGGAAGAATTAGACTCTGGTGTAGAAATCAAGAATTTGGTTTTGGATGTGTTAAGTTCAAGATGCCTATTGGACAACCAAGTGGGAATGTTCATCAGGTAGTTAGATATATGTATACGCATACATATATAGAATTCAAAGGAGAGGGCTGGGCTTGAAATGTATATTTGAGAATCATCAACATAGAGAGCCACAAGGCTGGATAAAAGCACTCATGAAGAGTGAGAAGTTGGAGAAGAGGACAAAGGAAACCAAGGAGTCCCCAGCAAGATAGGCAGAAAACAAAGTGTGTGTGGTGCCAAGAGAAGAAAGTGTTCCAGGGAGAAAGGAGTAATCGTGTTTAAAGCTTCAGAAAGATTAAGAATAGATATTGACCATTAGATATAGCAATTTGGATGTCATTCGTAACCTTGACAAGAGGACATTCTGTGGAGTCATAAGCATGAAAATCTGATGGGAGGAAAGTTTTGGAGATGGGAAAATAGCCAATTCTCATTGTCTGAAGGGGAGGAGAAATGGGACCGTAGCTGGAAAGAGAAGTGAGATCAAGAGACAGTTGTTGTTGTTTTTGAAGATGAGAGAAATAATGGCTTGTTTATTTGCTGAGGGAAATGATCCAGGAGAGAGAGGAGAATGGTTGGAGTGATGGAATCAGGTGTACACAAGTGGAGGAGTTGGCCCAAGTTAGGAGCACATACCATTCATCATTATTGATAGGAGGGAAGGCAGAGTAGATGAGCATGGATGCGGGGAGGTGGGAACCTTGTGGACTTTCTCTTCTTATTTTTATTTTCTCAGTGAACTAGGAGACAAGGTTGTCATCTTAGGATGGGGAAGAAGTTATGAAAAGTTTGAAAAGAGAGGGGAAGGTATGGGATGGCCATCTGTGAGAATGCGTCAATGACTGTGCTAGGATAATGTAAGTAGAATTGATGAGTGACACCGAAGGCCTTCTTAAGGTGAGTGGTCATAAAGTGAGAGCAGTTAGCAGAGGCATGTGAGTCTTCCAGTCATGTTCAGCCGCCCACTTGTGCATGCATAGGTGGAAGGTTAGATTTTATTGAGGCTCGTGTTCTGTCAGAAGAGTACAATGAAACGAGAGAGAGGGGAAAGGGAACCAAGGTTATACTCGAAGGAGTGATTATAGTAATAAGCCACAGAATCTAAGTGAGATAAGAGGTGAAACAAGGACACAAAGGGAATAACTGAGCTACAATGGAGGACAAACTTTTTAGAGGAGAGGCGGTCAGGGATTTTAGAAATTAGTGTTTTGGAAGCATCATCTATAAGGATACTGAGGTTATGTGGGAGCAGGGTTGGAGAGTGGTAGTGGCCACATGATGGCAATGGGGGTAGCACAGTCTGGTTAACATCAGAATCAAAGCTGGACACTTTTGGGAAGGAGGGAAGCAGAATGGTCTGGAAGCAGCAATAAGGACAAAGAGAAAAAAAAAGGACAAAGAGGATACCTATTCCACTGCAAGGTGCGGGGAAGAAACAGCCACCACTTGAGAGGGCTGCAGAGGAATCACTGTCCTCAGAGGAGACCCAGATCTCCTTTAGAGCAAGAAGGAAAAACTCAGAGATTTTGAGAAAAGAGGAATTTTGCTGATCCCAACAACCAATTCCTGAGAGTTTCAGGAGATGAAGAGGGTAGGAAATGGGGTTAGAAAACAGAATGTACAGGACCATTTGGGATGAAGTGCAAGGGATAATGAATGATCTAGAATCCTGGGGCTTCTTGTGTGACTAGCATAAACCAGGCTAAAGGGAATAATGATAACAGATAATGATGGTCTGAAGGCAGATAACGGTGGCCAAACTGTGAATACTGAGGAAAGGGAGGTATGAAGGACCTTCCAGGCGCGTCCAAGGTATGCCCATCTTTACTCTTCACAGTGATGAGGTCAGGGGAGGGGTGTTGTCTTGTCGAGGGCACCTGAAATTCTAGAAATTTAGAAATGTCATTCTGGAGATGAATAGTGTCACCATTTCTGCAAATGATGCAAAGCACCTGGAGCCAGCTTGACTGAACAAATGGGAGTTTTGATTGAAGGAAGAAAGGGGTGGAGTGTGGAACACTGAAGAACAAGGTCATTCTTCAGGGGATTTTACAGGAGTTTCTGGTGCTGACTCATATGACAAGAAGTCTGGGCATAGTCAGTTGGGGCTCTTAACAGTGGCTCAGTGATGTGTTAAGTGCCATCTTTCTGCAGACCTTCAACCTGACACTTACTGCCTTATGGTCATAAGAAGTTTGCTGCACATGTAGAACTCAAATCTAAATTCCAAATGGGAAAGGGGGTAAAGGTTAACAGGCAAAGGGTATATGCATCTATGAGGCAAAAATGTGGAAGTACTTACAATAGCTCATGTGGATTGCTCTGTTTAAAGCATCTTCTTTATTCCCTAGCTAACTTCCATCTTCTCTTTCAAAATTCTACTCAAGTCAACATAACCTACTTGGAGAAACCATTCCTCATCTCCCTAGGCTGAGTTAGGTGCCCCTGGTGTGTGTGTTCAGAGCCTGTGATAGATTGCAATGTCAACCTCCATTCTTCCATCTCTGTATCCATGCCCTGTGCCATATAACTCTGATTCTGGTCTCAGCCATGCAGCTTGCTTTAACCAATGGGATATTTTAAAGCAAAAGCTTAAAACTCATCAAGAGCATGCTCTTCCTCTTGTGTCTAAGCCAGTGCCATGAGAACATACCTGCTGGAGGATGAGAGACACATGAAACAGAGCTAGATCAACATGGTGAGGCCATCCTAGATCAGCCAGCAGCACCTAACCCCCAGACACTTCATTGAGCTCAACCCAAATCAGCAGAAGTGCTGAGGCAGCCACCGAAATTAACAGTTACTGTTTCATCCACTAAAGTTATGTGGTTGGTTGCTACTTAGCATTATTATGGCACTGGATCATTGACACAGAGTCCCTTGGGTATAGCTCTGCTACAAGCCTTAGCCCTGTCTCCTGAACTAATGTTAGGGAGCTCCCTTAGGACAGGACACTTTTATCTGTGTACATCTGTCACCTAGCACAGTGCCTGGCACCTAGAAGGTGCACAGTGAAATCTTGTGAAAGGAATGAATGAATGAACCTTTGTTCAACCTTTACAAAGGGCCTTACTTCTTTGTGCACAACAGGTGCAAAATTCTCCATAGTTAAACAGTGTAATCAAATGGACACACCCACAGAAAACCTAGTTCAGCAAGATATGTGAAGCTACAGTATATAGTAAACACTCATCACAGATTAAAGCTTTTTTCTACCTCAAGTACAATGACTATTTCTTAAACATTGCGCAATCTATTTTATATTTTATTATGTTGTATAGATCTGTTTAAAGATAATCTAAATACTGTAAGTACACTTTAAAGGGTAGAGTGTAAATGGATATGACTCAGTCTAGATATCTTTACTATTATCTTCAGTACACAATACCAAACCATTGTGAACTACTGATATTTCCTAAATCATGTCAAAAAATTTGCATGGCTTAAAAAAAAAAAGTATTTGTGTTAATATAAAAAAAAGAGAAAGAGAGAACTTCCTCTAGGGGTCTACAGAGGAAAATATCATATCTAGTAGCCTAGTCAGGTATGGGGGTGGGGAGAAAGGCAAGAATATTATCCTTATGAAAGGTCAGCAACAATCACATGGTATCGCATGTTTTGGGGACACTGAGCAAACTAGTTTTGCCTAGGAAGAGAGTTTCTACAGAGAAATAGTAAAAAAAAAAAAAAAAAAAAAAAAAATGCCTGGGAGTGGTAGGGCAGGATGGAGCCCAGTCGTGGAGATCCTTGAATATAAGGTTAGGGACATTTTAACATTATCTTTTACTCAGCAGGGGATAGTTAACTTTTGAGCAAGGGAGTGACATAATGAAGGGTTGGGTCAATCTTAGCTGCTAAATTCTAGCAGCATGGTGTGGGATGGTTTTTGCAGAAATATGGCTAATAGTCATATCAAATAATTTAATACAAAAATAATATTATGCTCCCATTTATCTTTTTTATTAATTAATCAATTTATTTATTTTTGGCTGCGTTGGGTCTTCGTTGCTGCACGTGGGCTTTCTCTAGTTGCCGTGAGCGGGGGCTACTCTTCCTTGCAGTGCACGGGCTTCTCATTGCGGTGGCTTCTCTTGTTGCGGAGCACGGGCTCTAGGCGCGTGGGCTTCAGTAGTTGTGGCTCGTGGGCTGTAGAGCGCAGGCTCAGTAGTTGTGGTGCATGGGTTTAGTTGCTTCGAGGCATGTGGGATCCTCCTGGACCAGGAATTGAACCTGTATCCCCCGCATTAGCAGGCAGATTCCTAACCACTGTGCCACCAGGGAAGTCCCCCGTTTATTCTTAAATCACATCTCTTATTAAAGTCTAGATTTCTGCTGGATGCCAGTGACCAAGGAGTTATTTTGAGATGAAAAGGTTTGCTATTCTCTCCCTGACAGTCATTTAGCCTGTTGTGCATTGGGGGTCCATGAATTGTTTCTTCCCCGCTCCGGCTATTGGGTTGTCTCATTTTCTTCTATTTTGCTTTCCATACACTCCCCTGGCCTCTGCTGGTCTAATTCTGTGAAAAACTAATTATAGCCAGGGGTAGAGGTCAGATGTAAGAATGAACGAGACTCCATGTAACCAAAACCAGAATCAACATCGGAATAAACTATTCTAAGTGCTTTTCTTAAGAGCACATCTCACCTGAGTTGTGGTAGCATTTACCTTTCAGGTGTGAGGATGTCATTTTGTCCTCAAAAAGTGTTTCATAATCCACTAATTATATTTGTTAGATGGGTGTCACTGTTTTTTATGCAAGTGGAATTTAGTCAGGAAGGATAAATACCTTATCTAAAATCTTGTGTCATGTTTTCTCTAGAATGTTTTCTCCATTTTGCTCCCATTCCACCTGACACACTCCTTTTAAGCCTTCTAAACTCTGTTCAGACATGCCTTGTCTGTGCAACGTTCCTTACCCCGCTGCTCAGTTCAGTCTCCTCCCTCCCTGTCCCACTGCAATGGTCTCTGGGTTGTACAGACCTCTGCAGTTATGCACGTTGCTCTACATGTCTGTCTCCCCTGTGGGATTACAGGGGTGATGAGGGGGTTGTGGAATCCAAAGCGAGAGAATCTAAAGGCAAAGTGGAAACTTCTGAACTTGGCCAACAGTCTGAGCAAAAGATAAAGGGTCAACACCTAAAACCATCCCCAGCTAGATTCATTTCCTTCCTGCTTTAAAATGTTTGGGAAGGGAGTTTTCACAGCCCCCCAGCAGCCATCAGGGCAATGGTGTTCACCTCAGGGGCTCCCAGGCCAACTCCCTGTGCTGTTTGCTGAGCATGTCTCGCTTCTCATGCCACCTTATCCCCTCCTGGGCGCTCCTCACAGCATGGCTGCTTTTTCTGCTTCACTGCGTTTCCAGCGTGGATGCTCACGCCTCACTTCACTTTGCCCCGTTTTCTCACATTTCTGTCGCCCGGGAACTTTGTTTCCTCCTTTTGAGGAGATCTACCTTCACCACCACATCCTCCTCTACTCACCGCCTCGCCTCCCTCCCACGGGCTCTTGCGGGCCTCCCTGGAGAGCCCGGGGAGGGAGCTAACTCCTCTGGGCCCCTGGGGCATGTTTTCTATTATGCGGTGAATGTTCCTCCTGACTTTTCAAATCTGTAATCAGACAGGCATGAAGTGTAATCAACAGGTGGTGAGGACTGAATGAAAGTGAGCACAGTTTATTTAAGGGGCAAGGAGGAAGTCTACACTGGCAGGCCTGCTCTTCCAGCTTCTTCAGGCTCCCTATGGACAAAACCACTGGTCAGCCGGCTTAGGGTTGAAACTGGCAGGTGGACCTTGGGGAAGCTGAGTCCTGAAGCTTCACACACAACCTGTCCTCAGGATGCCGAAAGAACCCAGTACAGGTCTGCTGCTCCCCACCTTGAATTCCTCAGATCTGTAACAAAGCGGGGGGCCCAGGTGGCCCCACTACTCCAGCTCTAGAGTCTCCTTCCAATAGGTGATGAGAAGGGATGGAGTGGGGAAAAGAAATATTCCAACCTCTCTCTCCTCCCACCCTCTGGTTTCTAATAGGTGCCTCCTGTTGGTTGAATCCTACTGGAAACCAGAAGGCAAAGAAGCCCATTGATGCAGTCCTCAGGGACGAGCCCCCCAGGGACCAGAGCAGGGCTGAGAAGGGCAGAGAATGGATCTGTTGGGAAGAAGGAACATACAGAAAATAACCAAACACAGTCAGTGAGGCTGAGTGGGGCAAGCACAGGGTTGGAGCCTGCTTTTCTTTAAGACTTAGGTATTGGGCTTCCCTGGTGGCGCAGTGGTTGAGAGTCCGCCTGCCGATGCAGGGGACACGGGTTCGTGCCCCGGTCCGGGAAGATCCCACATGCCACGGAGCGGCTGGGCCTGTGAGCCATGGCCGCTAAGCCTGCGCGTCCGGAGCCTGTGCCCCACAACGGGAGAGGCCACAACAGTGAGAGGCCCGCGTACAGCAAACAAACAAAAAAACCTTAGGTATTGTGTCATCCTGGATTTTTTGCAATAATTTTGATTTT
>NW_021703766.1:14130016-14298965 GCF_005190385.1 Monodon monoceros | reverse complement strand
ATTTATCAGTATCAGCTCACTTCTGTTTTTTCTTTGTTTGTTTTTGCAGTACGCGGGCCTCTCACTGTTGTGGCCTCTCCTGTTGCGGAGCACAGGCTCCGGGCACACAGGCTCAGCGGTCATGGCTCACGGGCCCAGCTGCTCTGCTGCATGTGGGATCTTCCCGAACCGGGTCACGAACCCGTGTCCCCTGCATCGGCAGGCGGACTCCCAACCACTGCACCACCAGGGAAGCCCAGGATATATTTTTTAAATAGACCTTTATTGGAGTATAATTGCTTCACAATACTGTGTTAGTTTCTTGTGTTAGTTGTAAGAATGGATATTTCTGATAAACCCTGAGGCTGTGAGCCACGTGGCAGAGCAGTTTTCCTGGGTTCCCTTACCCAGCTGCTCTCTGCCTGGGCGCCCCCTTCCCGATAAAGTCTTTTGCTTTGTCAGCAAAAAAAAAAAAAAAAGATATTTCTGGGTCTCTCCTTCAAGCATTCATTCTTCTGACTTTCTTAGTAAGCATTCAAAAGCATAGGGCTTAGGACTGAAAACCTAATAAGATTTTCTTTTCTCTACTTCTGTGCTGTTATCATGGTAGTCACTAGCTACCTGTGCTTATTAAATTAAACTCTTAAGCACTTGAAGTGGGGCTGATTCAGATTGAGAGATGCTGTAAGTACCAGAGTTTGAAGACCTAGTATAAAAAAATGTAATTGAGGGGACTTACCTTGCAGTTCAGTGGTTAAGACTCTGCGGTTCCACTGCAGGGGGCATGGGTTCCATCCCTGGTCAGGGAACTAAGATCCTACATGCCATGCGGCACGGCCAAAAAAAAAAAAAAAAAAGTAAAAAGTAAAAAGTAAAAAAATGTAAATGACCTCATTAATAATCTTTATGTTGATTTCATGTTGAAATAAAATTTTGGATATATTGGTTTAAATAAAATATATTATTTAAATATATTAAATATATTACATAAAATGTATTATCAAAATTAATGTTGCCATTTTCTTTTTACTTTTTTAATGTGGCCACCAGAAAATTTAAATTACATATGTAGCTTGCATTTATGGCTCACATTATATTTCTTTGGACATTCCTCTTCTACTGCAGAGCATATCCTTAAGCCCCCTTACTTAGCCATCCGTGCATAAATGTTGTTGGTGCATGTGGAAAGTCTAGAACACAGAGTTTATGGCCGACCTGAAGAGTTCTGTCCTAGGGAACTTACTGCATGGGAACAGAAAATGAGAGAGCAGTCATGTTGTATGAAAGGAGAGAAGGTTAGCAGTCCCCTTGACAAGGATGGAAGAGGCCCTCGGACCTGACAACATGTATTCAGAAAATGAGAGAGCAGTCAAATGGGAGTGTGGAGCAGGGGCCCCACCGCGGTGCCTTTGCCATCGTGACAGAGTTCCGTAATGGGCTCTGTTTTAGAAATACTAACTCAAAATAGTATGTAATTTGATTGGACTGAGGAGAAAATGAAGGCATAAACCCCTATTCCATTGTCATTATATTGCAATTAATAACTTTGGAGGCCTACACAAGTTTGGGGACAGGGTGATGTAGGGATGGAAAGGATTGTGAGAAATGTCCTGGTACCACTGACAGAGCTTAGTAAAAGTGTTAGTGAATTGGGTAACGTAGGGGAGTCCTGATATAAAAACAGTTTTTATGGTAGATGACACTAGACTTAATGCCACGAAGTTTGAGTTTCCTTGGGACACCCACCTCCCTGGGTATAGCAGGCTGTTGAGAATGCAGCTCTGTAATCTTGGGGAGAGGTCAGGTCTGGAATTGTACAGTTATTTTTGAGCCAGAATAATTTTATTATTGCAGTGCGTGAGTTGTATGCCTATTTATACAGAGTAACAAACAATTATTCAATCATTTATTTATCATACTTATTTATTGTCCACTATGTGCCAGGTATTGTTCAAGACACCCAAGATAGCAGGAAAGAAAACAAAGTCCCTGCTCTCATGGAGCTTATGTTCTAGTGGTTTATGATCAAGGTCAGCTAATTTGTAAAGAAAAGGAAAAATAAAGCAGGTGTTCAGCACATAGTTTTATTTTGCAAAAGATATAAAAAGCTAATATTTTAGAATACAAATTAACAAAAGTGTACAAATTGATAAAGATCAACACTTGAATATAAAATTTATTTTTTTAACAACTCAAAAATTTAGAAATATTGGTTAAATTTTGTGCTTCCCTGGTGGTGCAGTGGTGAAGAATCCGCCCTACAATGCAGGGGACACGGGTTCGATCCCTGGTCAGGGAACTAAGATCCCACATGCCGCGGGGTAACTGAGCCCACTCGCCACAACTACTGAGCTCGCACGCCTCAGCTAGAGAGCCTGCGTGCCAGAAACTACAGAGCCCACGCGCTGTGGAGCCTGCATGCCACAACTAAAGAGAAAACCCGCACACTGCAATGAAGAACCCGTGCGCCACTAGGAAAGATCCCGCATGCCTCAAGGAAGTCCTGCGGGCTGCAACTAAGACCTGACACAGCCAAAAATGAATGTAATGAGTGCAGCAAAGCTTTTGCTGTTAAGTCAACATTAAGTCGGCATCAGAGAATCCACAGTGGAAAAAAACCATATGAGTGTAGCAAGTGTGGGAAAACCTTTAGGACTTCCTCCCAGCTACATCATCTTGGGTATGCCCACCCTAGAAAGAAGCCTGTCCTGGACCTTGGTTCTTTTGGCCTCCCAGCATTTTTTACCCCATTTTCATGGTAATTACTGCCCTACTTTTGGGGGAAATACGACTCTGCCCCAACACAACAGTTCATGTGGTTTGGGTGGGGCTCTGTTCCCTACTGCAAAGGTGGAACATGTAGCCTAACCTGGCCCATCTGTACTGTTCCTTCCACCCACCACAGTGGTGGGTTCAGGTGACCCAAGTTCATCAAATCAGAATGGACCCTTTGACTGTGCAAAACCTACCATGAAGTGACATTCTTTTCTGCTGGACATGGATGTTAGCCTTGACCCACGTGAAGGCTGAGAAGAAAGCCAGCCCTGCAAACAGAGATGCAGAGAACTAAACTTGCCTCTGGATTTTTCAGTGATGTAAATCAAAAAATTAAATTCTTTGCTTAAATAGTTTTGAGTTGGGATTTCTTTCACTTGTAACAGAATCCATACTGATATTGAGCCATTTCAATGTCTCATATGTTTCAAAACCTTCAGAGTTAACATAAACTTGATTTAGCTTCACTGATTCCACACTATGAAGAAACCTTTCATGTGAGTGATGTATTGGAAAAGATGTAGCTATGATTCTGATGGTTCATACAGAGGCAACCATTCAAGTGTTGTGAATGTGGGAAAGCCTTTAACCCTCGATTAAGCCAAGTCAACATTCAGGCATCCTAAATGGTTGGAAGTTACAGCAATTTAAGCACTTTAATGAAAATTTCAAGTTATTATAAAACAAAATCTCTATCGAATATTCTGTAGGATAGATGAATGTATTAATTAGAAAATATTTTTAAAGTATTTATTTCCTACTCAGTTTCTAATAGAAGTGGATGCTGAATTTTATCTTATTTTAGATTGTTAAAGATGATATTTCTTTTTTGACCTATTTATATAGTTAATTATATTAATGTTTTTCCTAATATTGAGTCATACTTATGTTCTTATAATCTTAGTTGGGTATAGTGTTGTTAAGTTTCTTTAAATGTTGCTGGATTATATTAATATGTTTAGGATATTAGCATCTATATTCATAAGTGTGATTGGCCTGTAATTTTTTTCACTCTTTGTCAAGATTTGGGACCTGAATTATACCACGTTGCTAAAAATAGTTAGGAGACTATTCTTTCTCTGTGCTTTGGAACAGTTTCAAAAGCCTAGCAATTATCTGTTCTTTGGAGATTTGAAAAAAGTTCACCTGTAAAGCTGCCTGGACCAGTTGCTTTTGTTGGGGGTAGTGTAGAGCAGAGTAGAACTTTCACTCCTTTAGTAATTCCTTCCCTGGCATTGTCCATTACATTGTCTATTTCTTCTTGAATCAATGTTGGTAACGTATAATTTCCCACTGACATTTATAAATCATTAGCTTAGCATTGTACCCAAGTTATTTTTCTTATTTTAAAAAATATTTTCAAATATGCCCCTTGTCATTCCTGTTTGTTTGTCTATAGGAAGACTTTTATTACTCCTATTTCCGTGCAAAAGCTTGATATTATCATATAATGCCCAGCATAGCATGTTTGCCCTGCCCTTTGATCTGGTTAGGGGGCTTTTACACCCAAGGAAATGGCTTTGGTTCTCAGTCTGAAGCAGGATTTTACAAACGCAGCACTATTGACGTTTAGGACCTGTTAATTTTTTGCTGGACACTGTCCTGTGAGTTGTAGGATGTTTAGCCTACCCACTGGCCTCTACCCACTAGATACTATTTGTGATGTTCTCCCCTACCCTCATTCATAACAATCAAAATTGTTTCCACTGGTATAAAGAGATACTGAGGATATGTTTTTGTAAAAATAAGGAGGTGGTTCTCTTCTTTGGATGCCCATCAACCTGTGCCTTGTTACTTCCCATGCCACCTTGTACTGTCATCTACTGTCCTGGCAGTTTTTCAGTTCCAGATTTAACCTGTTGACTGAAATCTGGCCCTGAGAGAATGACTTCACCACTTCCTCTTTACTTGACAGCAATCTACCCCTGCCTGGGGAGGGGAATCATTTTTAGTAGTGGACTTATAATTCTGCCGAAACCAAAGTGATTCAGATAAAGAAATGGTTGAAGTCACTTGAGTTGAGGTTTGTTAGTTCCTGTTGTTGCTTCCCCAACAGAATACTAGCCTTTAATTTGCCATAGCTGTTCTTTAATAAATGCTACTAACCAGTAACATTTTGTGGCACTTATCTCTGCTAGGTGCTCCACAATGCATTAACTTACTAACTCCTAACAGCCTTTGAAGTACTGTTATCTTGTTTCAGTTAGGAAAGTGAGGAACAGAGAGGTTAAGTAGGTTGCCCAAAGATACAGCTAGTAACTGGAAGAGCAGAGATTCAAACCCAGGCAGTCTGGCTTCAGAGCCCATGCTCTAACTGTCACAGAGTGATGCCCTAAAGTCTGCAAGCAAGATCTGTAACAAATGTAATTCAGTGACCGAAAAGACACATTTGAGGTGACTTTGCTATGCTCTTTGTGAGTGGAAGACACTGGGGATCAGATCAAGGCAAAGGGAGGCTGTATATTGGCTTTGGAGAAAAGAGGGCAGTGAATGGGTTGAGATAAAACAGCGAGGCATATCTAGTACAGAGTGGCTCATTGTGTTTGACAGTCTCAAAACTGCTGTTGTCAGGGAGGTAGCATGTGCAGAAGTTGAAAATACAGCTCTAGGAGGCAGAGGACTTCGTCCTAGATTCCCCAGTAAGGCTTAGTGGCTGCGTGGCACTGGCATTTTTGTTGCTACAACTATTTGAAAGTAGTACCTTCATAGTAAGTGCCTGAGCCAGAGAGCTGGACCCCCAAGGTGTCTCTTATCTCTAAGGTAACGGAGTAGCTCCATCTTCCTGAACTTGAGTATCTAGCAGATTATCCATGATATGTGACCTAGGTGCCACTGCTGAAGTCCCCCTCTAACTGACTTACTGTCTTTGGATCAGGCTTGGTTAGGTTCAAGTGCACATAATTGAAAATCCAAAATAATAGAGCTTAAAATAAGAATGGAGTTGATTTTTCCTTTTTTAAAAAGAGATCTGGGGACTTCCCTGGTGGTGCAGTGGTTGGGAATCTGCCTGCCAATGCAGGGGACACGGATTCGAGCCCTGGTCTGGGAAGATCCCACATGCCGCGGAGCAACTAAGCCCGTGCACCACAACTATTGAGCACACGTGCCACAACTACTGAAGCCCACACGCCTAGAGCCTGTGCTCTGCAACAAGAGAAGCCACCGCCGTAAGAAGCCCGGGCACTGCAATGAAGAGTAGTCCCCGCTCGCCTCAACTAGAGAAAGCCAGCACGCAGCAACGAAGTCCCAAGGCAGCCAAAAATAAATGAATAAATAAATAAGTTAATTTTAAAATATATATAAAAAAATAAAAGAGATCTGGAGATAGGCAGCTGCACACTGGCAGCGGGAATCCTGCCTCCTTCCAGTTCACCACACTGCCATCCATCAGATGGGGCAATATCCTCATAGTCTAAAGCAACAGCTAGAGCTCCAGCCATTCCAGGATGCAGGATGGAGGAAAAGAAGAAGAGCATGTCACCTTCCTTTCAAGGAAATATCCTGTAAGTGCTGAGAACACTTCCACTTCCACTTCACTGTGCAGGACTTAGTCCTGGGAGAGCCACAGACTTACAAGGATGGCAAGAACTGTCCTTGGATGAGAGATAAGGTGCCAACCCCTGATGAACTTTTCTGTTACTAAATAAGAGGGACAAATAGATGTTTGTACAGGCAACTAGCAGCCTCTAACACTGCCAACATATCTTAACTTTATATGTCTAAACTAGTTTGCACGTACTGCCGTAACAACTACCACAGACTGTGAGGCTTAAACTACGGAGATTTACTTTCTCACAATTCTGGAGGCTGGAAGTTCAAAATCAAGGTGTTAGCAGGTTTGATTTCTCCTGAGGCCTTTCTCCTTGGCTTACAGAAGGGCAGGAGGGGCAGTCATAGAAGACAACACAGGACATGAAGAGGTAATCAGTGCCACTGGGCATTATGGCAAGGTTGGTGTCAAGTGGGTACAAACATGTACAGGGAGGCCATGCGAGATGCCTCTGAAGACACCACGTCCATCTGCCAGGGATGCTGGACTGTAGCTTGAGCAGCCCCATGTTGAGGTATCCATTACAGAGTTCAGGCATCAGATGTGTGGGCAGACAGTATTAACACATCTGTAGAAATCATACTGCTCATACTTTCTCATCAAAGATGTAGATTTGTTGCAATTAGATTTTTCGTCCACCTGGAATTTATTTTAGTGATGGTGTGAAGTAAGAATCTTATTTTTCTATTGGGATATCCAAATGTTCCAGCATAATTTATTGAAAAATCCCTCCTTTCTCCACTGCTTTTTTTCAGCTCTGTTAAATGATTGACATGCAATTTAATCAGCTTATTGATTTCTACAAAGGTCTTGCTGGGATTTTGATTGGCTTGCTTTGAATATATAGAGCAATTTGGGGGATAACTGACATCTTAATAATACTGAGTTTTTCAATCAATGAACACAGTATCTCAATTTATTAGGTATACATTCATCTCTTTTGTGATTATAGTTTCAGCATGCATATCTTGTACATATTTTGTTAGGCATTAAGTATTTCATGTTTTTTATGCTGTTGTAAATGGTACTATTTTTTAAAATTTATTAAGGTTGCAGGAAATTTTATTGCTGGAAATTTTGGTTTACAACAATTGATCTTTTTTGCACCTTTACTTTAACTCTGTGACCTTGAAGCCACACAACTCAGTTTGGGACTTGACCCACTGTCTTTTAATAAAAATCACACAGCTGGTCTCAGGACCTACTGAAGTTTAGGTTCTTTATGTCTCTGCGCGGAAGGAATTCAGCGAGAGGTGAAGTAGATTTATTGAGAGAAATACACACTCCACAGAGAGAGTATGGGCCATCTCAGCAGGCGAGAGGCCCTGAAATATGGGGTGGTTAGTTTTTATGGGCTGGGTAATTTCATAGGCTAATGACTGGGAGGATTATTTCAACTATCTTGGAGAAGGGTGTGGGGATTTCCAGGAGTTGGGCCACTGCTCACTTTTTGGCCTTTTAGGGTTAGCCTTGGAACTGTCATGGCACCTGTGGGTGTGTCATTAGCATATGGCAGTGTGTTATAATGAGCGTATAATGAGACTCAAGGTTTACGGGAAGTTGAATCTTCTGCTATCTTGGACCTAGTTGGAGTTTTTTTGGTTTTTTTTTTTCTTCCTTCCCACTCTGTGAGGCATGCGCAATCTTAGCTCCCCCACTAGGGGTCGAACCCGTGCCCCCTGCAATGGGGGCATAGAGTCTCAACCACTGGCCGGTCAGGGAAGTCCAGACCTAGTTGGTTCTAACCAGTTTATGTCGTATCCTCAACAGCTGTCATTCCTTTGAAGGTTGTACCCTGGCCCCTTCCCTCCTGTTTCAACCTTGGTAAACTCACTTGTTAGTTCTAGAAGTTCTGTAGATTCTTTGGGATTTTTTTGTGTAGACAATCATGTCCTCTGCAAATAGTAACCGTTTTATTTCTTTATTTCCAATCTCTATGCCTTTTATTTCTTTTTCTGGCCTTCTTGCACTTGCTAGGACTCCCAGGAGGATGTTGAATAGTAGTGGGAAGAGCGGACATACCTGCCTTGTTGCCAACTTTACAGGGAAGGCGTTCTCTCACCATTAAGTATGTTTTCAGCAGCAAGGAGATAATCACATCAAATATAGTCAATATAGGTACTGCAACAAAACATTAGGTTAACTTTACATTTTTTGTCAGCCAAGGCAAAAAAGACCGTGCATGATACTTAAGTTCCACTATAACTTCATCAATTGCAATGTGATATGAAAACATCTATGATTTCTATTGTTGACAAAGTCGCAAGGCACTGCTGATACTACTGTGGTTTTTGCTAACAGATAATTGAAGGAAATGCTAAGTTTCATCTAGAGGTTAGCTTAAACAAGGATAAGCTTTTTCTATTGTACGTCCGTGGTTAAAGACGTGCGCCAGGGGAAGAAAGCCAGAGTCCACAGAGAGGAGCGTTCTGGCTTCCTAGAGAGGAAGCTCGTGAAGCTTGGGCGTCGCCCAAGCCGACGGCGACGCGAAGCCGACGTAGTGACGCACTTCCGGTCACGCCGCACATTGCACCTTTCCTGAGGTGAGTGTGGGGGGTTTGTGGCTCGGGCCACGCTCTTTACTCCCCTGGAGGAGGCTGTCCCCTTAGTCCCTGATGCCGAGGAGGAGGGAGTCGGGCGGCGCCACCGGATCCGGGGAGCGGGGGCGCCCGCCGGGCAGTCCAGCCCGCCCTGGCGCCTTTTCCCCAGCCCGCTGCGGCTGCCTTAGGAAATGGAGGCTGGGTATGGAAAGGAGACGCCCTTTGACCCGACACAGCCACAGCCTCCCCTGCTCCCTGGTCCAACAACTACTTACTGAGCAGCTAAATGCCAGCTGCTCTTGTAGGTTCCCAGGATGTAGCTGCGAATGAGACGGCCGTGGGCCCCTCCCCCAGGGAGCTTTCAGTTTAATGGAAAGCCTCCTGTTAATCCAGTGCGATCATTTCATTCCACCTGCTCTGAACCCTGTAGTTGCGGCCTGTTGCTTTTAGGATGAAGACGAAGTCCTTGACGTGCAGAGGCCATGGGGGACTTGGCCTCTTGCAACTTCACCTTCGTGTTCAGCACACTTCCCTTGGCTCTGCTACAGTCTTCTTGGACTTTCATATCGGGAACATGTTTTTGCACATGCTGTTACTTTCGGAAAGATTTTTCTTTCAACCTAGTTAATTCCTATTCTTAAGCCTCCCCATCTAGGATAAATTCTCCCTGGCACTAATCACGATTGTGGTCTTAAAGCTAACTATGAGAATCTTTGATTTCTTTAGTCTAAGCTCCGTGATGGAAGAGATCAAACCTTTCTCTCTCCACTGTTATCTCCTGTGTCTCATGCTTGGCCTGGAATGAAATAAATATGTGATAAATGTTTGTGGGATGAAGAAAACATACATCAGTGTATTATCTCAAACTGGGAGAGGTGGTATACAAGAAAGGGAATACAGTGCTAGTGGAGTGTGTAACCCAGGGCCCCCGACCTGATCTGTGGAGACAGGCGTGATCTGAAGGGTGAGCAGGCACTTACGTAGATGAAGAGAGGTCAGGCTGCTGGAGAGTATTGCACACACAGACTGTCAGTTCCAAAGGTTCTAAGGTTGGAGAAGAGTGGTTCATGCAGAGGAACAGTAGGTACAAAGATCCTGAATTAGCATAGTAGATAAACTGAAAGAAGATGAGGCTAGCAGGAAATTGCAGCATGCAATGAGTTTTGGAAGAAGCTGGCTTTTTGGTAGAATATGACTGGTTAACAAGAATACAAAGTGTCTGTAGGGGATGATATAATTAAAGTAATAACCCAGACCTTTTGGCATGTTTTGTGGCCTCTTCAGGGTCCTTTGCTAATTTGTTTCTGGTTATTACTGGGTGTAGAGTGGGGTGATGATCAAAAAAGATGCCTGCCCCAAGGTCCAAGAAAAGGAAACCTTACTCTAAGATTCTTTTTCTGATTTTGGGGGGGCTACTTTTACCTATTTTTCCATATTAACCTTAGAAGCACTTTATCAAGTTCTAAAAAAAAAAATATCCTGTTGGAATTACTATTGGAAGCACTTGGATGTAGTTATTAAACGCTTGGCTTCTGGAATCTGGCTTATCTGGTTTGGGAATCCAAGTTCATTCATCCACTGGGTGACTGACCTTGGTAGAGAAAATTATTGTCTTAGACTTGTTTTCTTATTTGGAAAAAAGAAAAGGTTCAAAGGATTATTGTGGAGATTGAATGAGGCAATATGTATTTTTCCTCCAGAAACACGTTTCTATTTTTTTTTTTACTTTTTATGTTTCTCAGTAAACTTTTATTTTAAAAAATGAAGGTCTGGATTTCCTCTTGTTAGGGTTTGCTCTGAGTTTTCTGGTGTCTTTTGCTTGTTTTGCTCTTTGTGTATTCATGTTCCCCTCTACTCATCTCTTAGGACAGGCAGTGTTGCATGATGTTGGTGAGTACAGCCTGTGGTGCTGAGGGCAAGTTACTTACCTTTCAAATTCTCCATTTCCTCAGAATTCAAACTTCATGGCATCGTGTGGATTAAAAGAGGAAATATTCATACACCACTTACCAAGTGGCGTTTAGTAAATGATTGCTACTGTTACCGGCAAGTTTGTTGTTTTAAAGGAGAGCCTTTGTCTGGGTTGGGCTCACTCTTGTTTCTCTTTGCTTCTTCCCTCAGCCCCTGCCCTTCATTGAGAGGAAGCCCAGGTGATGGCTGTCATGCCCCTGAGAGCCTGGCACCAGGTGAGCTGTGATTCCCTCAGGTCAGCCTTGGAGAGATTTGATTTGAAGGAAATGGGGGATGAGAGAGATGATTCTGGCGAAAGTCTTAGAGCCAAAGCAGTAGGAAGACCCTTGTTGATTCTCTTCAGTGGGACTGGACGCCAGGGAAAGCTGATGATGAGGGATCGAACAGCCAGAAGCCCAGCAAGTGATGCTGGAGAGAGTGTCCTTGGCAGCAGAAGCCTAGGCTCCTGTACTCTGAGGATCTCTGTTGAGCTAGATGGTTCCCAGGTTCAGTGGTTCCTCCTACAGAGGGACCTGTGAGAATGAAGGACTCAGGCTGGTGCTGTAGGTATTGATTACACAATGAGAGTAATCGAGATTAGCGAGGTCACAAGGTTCTTGGGAAGTAGAGGCAGAGCGATGGCAGGAAGAAGACAAGAAAAAGTGGGCTTGTCCCATTTATTAAAGAAGTTGAGGGCTTCCCTGGTGGCGCAGTGGTTGAGAGTCCGCCTGCCCATGCAGGGGACACGGGTTCGTGGCCCGGTCCGGGAAGATCCCACATGCCATGCCGCAGAGTGGCTGGGCCTGTGAGCCATGGCCGCTGAGCCTGCGCGTCCAGAGCCTGTGCTCCGTAACGGGAGGGTCCACAACAGTGAAAGGCCAGCGTATCGCAAAAAAAAAAAAAAAGAAGTTGGCTTCAGAATCAGGGAAAATATATTTTCCTTGAGGTCAGTGCTGTTGGCTAATCAAGGCAGGGGGCTATAATAGGAATAATCTGCACTAGGACAGAACACCTGAAGTGAGAGATCTCATAAAGCCTCAGTGGCTTTGTGGCCTTGAGCCAGTCACTTAACCTCTTTGCACCTTAACTTCATCTGTGAGGTGAACATTAAGTACCTTCCATTTGTGGGACAGGGAAATTGATTTCTTGAGTTGATTTTACTTTTTGAAACTGATGAGTTGCTGGGTATTCCTTAACCATTTCCTTCTTCCTGGGACTTATTTATCCAGTAACTTATCATCTGTGAACTATATCCTAAGTCCCAATCCTGGATTTCTGGTATCTGGCAGGTCCTTCTGCCTACTGCCTCACCAAGACAGTTATCTTTCTTGTTGCTCCCGTCCTCTTCTGATCTTCTGTAAGTTGTTAGTGAGTTACTGGTATCACCATGTTGCAATCCTGACCACTCAGTTTCTAGGTTGCTGAGTAATTGTTGACTCTCTTCCTCCTTGATACCACTTTCAGAGAGTTACCAAGTCTCATTGCTTCTGCCTACTATTTCTTCCACTTGTCCCATCTTTTATATTGCCCTCATACAGGGTTTGTCATTCCTTCTCTGGGATTTTGTTTGCAGAGTTTCCCAGATAGTTTCTCTGTGTACAGTCTTGTGCTTTCCCATCTCCAACTGTTACCTGATAGAGCTTGGTTTCCTGAGCTCGGATTTTATCCTGTAGTCCAGGGTTCTCAGACTTTGGTGTGCGTCAGAATCACCTGGAGGGCTTATGGAAGAACAAATTGCTTTTGGATTGGGGCCTGTGAATTTGCCTTTGCAACAAGTTCCTATGTGATCCTGCTGCTGCTCTGGGGAACCACACTTGGAGAACCACTGTTGTAGTTAGTGGTGACTTATTCAAGGAAGTCATTCAGTTGACTGAGTCAGTTTGTCATTTTAAGTTGTTGATTGTATGGCTGGCTGAGGATGGATTCAGAACAGGACAGGCCTGGAATTGGAGTTAAGTATCCCCAGCCCATACTACTGTACTGATTGTACCATAGTGAAGAGGAGTCAGATTCCAGAAACATATAGACAATAAAATTGGCAGGATTTGATTACTGACTATTTATCGGAAATGAGTAGTGACTAGGGCAAGTTAGTCTAGTATGAATTTCAATTTTCTAACTTAGGAGACTGGGATGAAATTCGCACTGTTAAATGAGAAGCAACACTGTCACTCACTGTGCCAGTTAGTTATGTGAATTGAAAATAGAGTCAGTTTGGCAGGGGGCAGGAAGGGGGGATGTGTTTGGTGTTAGATGGGTCAGATGTGTTAGGTCCCCCAGGGAGTCTGAGGCAGTGCTGGGGAGATCTGCAGAATCAGTTGAGGTGTTGGAAGGTGGCAGGATATTCACTGTGCATTCAGGTAACCAGGTTTGATACCAAAGTCTGGGGAATGAATAAGAGTTTTATAAACCAGATCCTGAGCTCTCTGGGAAGGTAGAGTTGGGACCATCAGGGAAGGGAAAGGGTGACTATTAAAAAAGCATGAGCCTTAGTTGGCAGAAACAATTACAGATTGTCTTGGAGGTATAAAGAAAAGCAGTTAAAAGAACTACCCAGCAGCAATTTGATTCCAGAAGCATCTTCTCCCAGGAAAACGCATCAGGAAGCAGAATAGACTGCCCCCGGCAGCACTGAGCTGTCTCTACTGGACATTCTTGAGCACAGGCTGTACAACCCCTTCTTCAAGCAACAGATGAGGGTTGGATGAGACCAGTCATCAAGGCAAAAATGTGACTCTGTTCCTGTCATGTGGACTTGAGGTTTAGGGTAGAATGAGCATGTGTGGGGAACAGATGGATTGACTGGGCACTTGGGGCAGTGAAGGGGGCACAGGTCAGTCCTGAGATGCTACCTCTGAGTGGTGTCTGGAGAGACTGAAGCTAATTGTTTCCTTGTAGTTGCAACAATAAAAGACAAAGTTTTATAAAATCACAGAGATTTTGCTCTAGGAATATTAATTAATGGGAGACTTTCCAGGGTTTTCAAAATGTGTCGTGTTTTATGACACTAAATTTTGTGTTCAAATGGAAACTCTTCTGGTGGTGAGAGAAGTTCCAGATTTTTGGTTGTAGCAATAGTCATTTAACACTCATTTCTTTCACATTTTCTCATTACTCATCCTTAATAAGACCCCTCCCTCATACTGTCTCCTGTACCCCACACTCTGGCCCTGAGCCATAGAATTGGCTCTGGGGCAGCAGGAACCTCTTGTTTTAGGAGGTGGTGACCTTTGAGGACGTGGCTGTATACTTCACCCAGACAGAATGGGCTGGCCTTTCTCCTGCACAGAGGGCCCTGTACAGAAGTGTGATGCTGGAGATTTATGGGAACTTGACGTCTCTGGGTAAGGCCACTTTTCTCCTGGGACTTAGATCTATGCTTTCCCATTTCCTTCCTTTTTTCCTCCTTATCAGCCGGAGGTGTGGTGTGGAAAGGGAGGAGTCATCTCTTGTATCCTTTACTGATGGTTCTGGGACTGAGACCAAATGACCCACTTGAGAGCTTGCTGGGTAGGGACAAGTCTTGGGTCAGTTTGATCTCAATATAGGGAATTGCTGTCGCCTGGTAAGAGTATGATCTGTCCTCCCAGGGGCTCTGCACAGTAAGGAATAAGTAGCATCCATTGCCAGATAAGTTCTCAGCTTGTTGCTGTCTCCCCGTAGTCTAGGGAAGGGTATGACCCCTTCCCTGTGTTTGCATATGTCCTGCAGGATCACTAACTTATGTACTCTTACGTGTTGTTTTAGGAAGAGGTCACAAATGCTCAGTTTCCACTTGAGCAAAAATCTTGGCTTTCCCCAGTCCTGAGCCCTATTCTGTGGATCTCTTTTATTATCACTGAGACTCCTGAGCTTTTCCTTCTTTTGACACAGCAGACACAGGACTGAAAGGTGCCATTTTCTACCCCTTTTCAGGATACCCAGTTCCCAAACCTGCATTGGTCTCACTTCTGGAGAGAGGGGATTTGCCTTGGGGCCTGGAGACACGGGATGATCCCCCTGCACAGGGGACCAAACACATCTGTAAAAGTAAGTGAGGCAGGTTTAGGAACAGCAGCTACAGAGCTTTACAGAGCAGTATATTTTAAAATGAACCATGCTGGAAAGGATTTAAATAAAACAGATGATTTCTCAAAATTGGTAAAATATGAAACCATTTCCACCAATTTTAATTCTTCCTAACATATGTCCAATTAACACATCTCATAATTCTCGAATCTATTGCTCCTTTCTTCTTTTTTAATTAAAAAAATGTTTTTTATTGAAGTATAATTGACATATAACAAATTAGTTTCAGGTATACAAATAATGATTTGATATTTGTATATGTTGCGTTAATGATCACCACAAGAAGTCTAGTTAACGACCGTCCCCTTACATAATTACAAAATTTTTTTTTCTTCCAGTGAGAACTTTTGATTTACTCTCAGCAACCTTCAAATATGCAGTACAGTATTGTTAACTCTAGTCACCATGCTGTACATTACATTCCCATGACTTATTTTGTAACTGGAAGTTTGTACCTTTACCTATTTCTCTCACTCCCTACCCCTGCCTCTAGCAACCACCAACCTGTTCTCTGTAACTGTGAGCTTGGTATATTTGTTTTTGTGTGTGTGGTTTCCTTTTTTTAGATTTTAGATATAAGTGAGATTATACTGTATTTGTTTTTCTTTGTCTAACTTATTTCACTTAGCGTAATGCTCTCGAGGTCCATCGACGTTATCACAAATCGCAAGATTTCCTTCTTTTTTTATGGCTGAATTAACATTCTTATGTGTGTGTGTGTATGTATGTATCAATCACATTTTCTTTATCCATTCAGCCATCAGTGGACACTCAGCTTGCTTCAGTATCTTGGCTATTATAAATAATGCTGCAATGAACATAGGGGTGCATATATCTTTTCTAGTTAGTGTTTTCGTATTCTTTGGTTAAATACCAAGTGTTTTCATTTTCTTTGGAATTCCTGGATCACATGGTAGTTCTCTTTTTAATTTTTTTTTTTTTTAAAGCTTCTTTATTTATTTATTTTTGGCTGTGTTGGGTCTTCGTTTCTGTTGTGAGGGCTTTCTCCAGTTGCGGGCAGCGGGGGCCACTCTTCATCGTGGTGTGCGGGCCCCTCACTGCCGTGGCCTCTCTTGTTGCAGAGCACAGGCTCCAGACGTGCAGGCTTAGTAGTTGTGGCTCACGGGCCTAGTTGCTCCGTGGCATGTGGGATCCTCCCAGACCAGGGCTCGAACCCGTGTCCCCTGCATTGGCAGGCAGATTCTCAACCACTGCGCCACCAGGGAAGCCCCTCTTCTTAATTTTTTGAGGAACCTCCATACTGTTTTCCATGGTGGGTGTACCAGTTTACATTTCCATCAACATTGCACAAGGGTTCCCTTTTCTCCACATCCTTGCCAACACCTTATTTCTTGTCTTTTTGATAATAGCCATTCTAATCAGTGTGAGGTGATATCTCATTGTGGTTTTGATTTGCATTTCCCTGATGATTAGTGATGTTGAGCATCTTTTCACGTGCCTGTTGGCTGTCTGTCTTCTTTGGAAAAATGTCTGTTCAGATCTTCTTAGTTTTTTTTTTTTTTTTTGCGGTATGCGGTCCTCTCACTGTTGTGGCCTCTCCCGTTGCGGAGCACAGGCTCCAGACGCACAGGCTCAGCGGCCATGGCTCATGGGCCTAGCCGCTCCGCAGCATGTGGGATCTTCCCAGACTGGGGCATGAACCCGTGTCCCCTGCATCGGCAGGTGGACTCTCAACCACTGCACCACCAGGGAAGCCTCTTCTTATTTTTTAATTGAATTGTTTGGGGGTTTTTTGCTATTGAGTTGTATGACTTCTTTATATATTTTGGATATTAACCCCTTATCAGATATATGGTTTGCAAATATTTTCTCCTGTTCATAGGTTGCCTTTTCATTTTGTTGGTTTCCTTTGCCGTGCAGAAGCTTTTTAGTTAAATGTGGTCCCACTTGTTTATTTTTGCTTTTGTTGCTTTTGCTTTTTCTGTCAGGTTCAAAAGATCATCTCTTAGACCTATGTCAGGAGATTAATACTGCCTATGTTTTCTTCTAGGAGTTTTATGATTTCAGGTCTTACTTATGTTCAAGTCTTTAATCCATTTTGAGTTAACTTTTGTGTCCCTTGCTCCTTTCTGAGTTTCATCATTGCCTGTCTCAGAGGCCTTCCTTCCTTGGATGGGATAGATTTATTCAGGAGCAGTTTTTGAGCACTTGCCATGTGCCAAGTTTTGATTTAGAAGCTCTGGAGGATATAAGTTATGGAAACAGATGTTTAGAGCTGCAAAATGTGTGTCAAGTGCTGTTGTTGATATATAGGCAGTGGGCTGTGAAGCATAGCAGGAGGAGAGGTTAGAGTAATTTCAGTTTAGAAGCTCAGGTGATGCTCCTTCAGTGGCAGGGCCATTTGTTCTGAGTTCAACAGATAAGAATGGGTTGCAGATGGGAAAAAAAGGAAGGTAGTCTGACTGGAGGAAGGGAATAGAAGATCCACTTCAATTTCTGGCATAATATAATCTGACAGAGACCAGTATCTGAAATATATAAACAACTTTCCATCTCAACTGTTCTCTGCTTTTGAATGTTTGGCACTTTCGTTTTATTAGTCTTGTCTCAATAGCAGGCTGATGTTGGGAGTTTTAGTAATCTCTAAAATCTCTATCCAGTAGTCCCCCCTTATCTGTGGGGCATACATTCTAAGACCCCCAGTGGGTGCCTGAAACTGTGGATAATACTGAACCCTATGTAGTTGTTCCTGGGTATCTGTTGGGGATTGGCTCCAGGACCCCTGTGGATACCAAAATCTGCAGATGCTCAAGTCTCATACATAAAATGGCATAGTACAGTAGGCCTCCTGTAACTGCGGGTTCTTCATTCGTGGTTACAGAGGACTGATTGTATATATGCCATGTCTTTTTCTATACATACATACCTATGATAAAGTTTAATTTATAAATTAGGCACAGTAAGAGAATATCTAAATTGCCAGCATCACTCCTCTTGCACTTTGGGGCCATTATGAAGTAAAATAGGGGTTACTTAAACACAAGCACTGCAGTACCGCAATGGTCAATCTGATAACTGAATCAGCTACTTAGTAATAGGCAGGTAGCATATACAGAGGGATGATTTACATCTGATCACAGTGGGATGGCTCTAGTTTTCATCATGCTACTCAGAACAGTGCACAATTTAAAACTGAAGAATCGTTATTTCTGGAATTTTCCATTTAATATTTTCAGACCATGGTTGACAAGGAAACAGAAACTAGAGAAAGGGAAACTGCAGATAAGGGGGGGATGACAATAATTTTCAGTGTTCTTTTGTTTTCTAGTATAATCCTCAGGTGGCATTTTTGTTTTCTGTTTGTTATGTCAGATGCTGGGACCAACACTGACAATGAGTTAACACCAACATGGGGAGTTTCTGAAGAAAGAGATATGATGATGTCACATGGGCCACAGAAGAATGTTCTTAAGAGAAACAGCTTCCTAGAAACATGTGAACTGGAGAAGCACCAGGAAATCCCCACAGTGAAAAACATTAGAGGAAAGGTTCCAAGAATCCACTATAATAGGAAACCCTTCAGATGTGAGGAATGTGGGAAATGCTTCAGCTATTTTTCTTACTATGTTAGACACCAGAGAATCCACACTGGGGAGAAACCCTTTGAGTGTAATGAGTGTGGAAAAGCCTTTAATGGCAATTCTTCATTAATTCGACATCAGAGAATCCACACTGGAGAGAAACCCTATCAGTGTGAAGAGTGTGGGAGAGCCTTTAATGATAACGCAAATCTGATCAGGCATCAGAGAATCCACAGTGGGGACAGACCCTATCTCTGCAAGGAGTGTGGAAATGGTTTCACCAGTAGTTCTGAGTTTGTTATACACCAGAGGATTCACACTGGGGAGAAACCCTATGAGTGTAATAAGTGTGGAAAAGCTTTTGTTGGTAATTCACCACTGCTGCGACATCAGAAAATCCACACTGGAGAGAAACCTTATGAGTGTAATGAGTGTGGCAAAAGCTTCGGACGGACTTCTCATCTTAGTCAGCATCAGCGTATTCACACAGGGGAAAAGCCTTATTCTTGTAAAATATGTGGGCAAGCCTTCAATTTTCATACAAAACTAAATCGGCACCAGCGAGTCCACAGTGAGGTGAAACCCTTTGACTGTGTAGATTGTGGAAAAGCCTTTAGTGCTCAGGATCAATTAAAAAGGCATCTAAGAATCCATATTCAGGAGACTTCCTATGTGTGTGATGAGTGTGGAATAGTCTTTACTAGCAAAAGAAATCTGCTTCAGCATCAAAGAGTCCATACTAGAGAGAAAACCTGTGAATATGTCAAGTATGAAAAAACCTTTAGGACTTCTTCCCAGCTAGATCATATCCACCCTGGAGAGAAGCCAGTGCTGGATGTTGGATGTTTTGGCCTCCCAGAATTTTTTACCCCCTTTTACTGGTAATAGTACACTAAATTTCCTTTTGGATTCCGTCTTCCACTCAGGGGTAGAATTTGTGACACAGCCCCAGCTCAGCTGCAGGTTCCTTCCCTCAAGCTATAGCTGTTGGTTCAGATGTCAGTAGATAACCCAAGATAGTCCAGTTAGAATCCCAGACTTGGCAAGAGTTAATAACCTTGTAAATGGTGAGTGTGGCCCTGGCACAACAACCAGATGGCAGACTGTGGCCTGGCAATCCTTTTGCCTTCCAGTTGTTAACAAACGTTTGACAGTCCTACTCATTAAGATCTTAATCACTCATACTCGTGAAGCAGCTGGGCCTCCTAATGGGCAGTTTCACAGTGGCTGAATGGTGTTGGAGAGCCACGTGCACCCATGTGGACTTTGGAAAGCCTGCCAATTATTAATTCCATGGTACTGAATAATCCTCGAACCTCCCAGTAAGTCACTGAACAAGAATTTTCTGCCACCCTTAGCATTTGGTGTCTGCTCTTTGTCTTGGAGAGAGGAGACTGGAAAAATGAGCAATGTTTGTTCTTTGGGAGTGGTTGATTAATGTGGCTGGGGGGCAGGCATGAATTCTGGGCTACCACCCCCCCAGGAACAAGAGTGAGGTCTGTGTGCCTTCCTAGGGCACATGAGCTATGCAAGGACCTGATGCCCAAGGCAGAAGCCTCGAGTTTACCATCATCATCAACCTTGCTTTTCAGCAAATGGAAAAACTTCTTGCTGTCGTGAAAGGATAGCAAGAACATTAGATGGGTGGCTGCAGCCCCTAACCCTAAGTGAATCCCTTTCTACCTTGTGCTTCACATTCTGTGCTGTGCAGTGGGTGGTCAGTGATAGCGAATCTGCTGCTTTCACCGAGCCAGCATCTGTCCTCATGTCCAAGTGCAGCACCTCAGCTTTCCTTTGGAAGCTACATCTTAACCTGCTTCCAGTCCAAATAGTTTCAGAGGGCTGACCCCACATTCCACCCACCTGGCCAATCCCATCTTCCATCCTCTGATTGCTGTGATCAGTGCAAGGATGAGAATGTTATCCAAGCCAGGCCAAAGGCATTCTAAGCCATGAGTTTTCAAGGAAGCCTACTGAAGGAGAAACCATTCCCAGTATGGACTTTAAGCTTGTGTCATTTTGGAGTTGTTGGATGCAGTGAGAGAAACTGTGCCTGTGAATGGGACCACAAGGCACTCAGCAGGCTGATGGTTGGAGAGGGACCAGGTCACACTACAAGCACGTGAGCCCTTGGACCTGACACCTCTGAACCCAGTTTTCAACTTGTCTCTTGTAAGGATTAATTTCTGTCATTTAAAATATTTATTTTACTTGAGTAAGCGTGTCTAGTCCCTTGTAATCAAATAAGTCCTGACACATCAGGATCATTTTAAAAATTTTATTTATTTACTTTTGGCTGCATTAGGTCTTCATTGTTACATGCAGGCTTTCTTTAGTTGTGGTGAGTGAGGGCTGCTCTTCATTGTGGTGCATGAACTTATTGCAATGGCTTCTCGTTGCAGAGCACAGGCTCTAGGCGTGCGGGCTTCAGTAGTTGTGGCACTTGGGCTTCAGTAGTTGTGGCTTGCAGGCTCTAGAGCGCAGGCTCAGTAGTTGTGGCACATGGGCTTAGTTGCTCCACAGCATGTGGGATCTTCCCAGACCAGGGCTCGAACCCGTGTCTCCTGCATTGGCAGGCAGATTCATAACCACTGTGCTACCAGGGAAGCCCACATCAGGATCATTGATTCCTGAGACTCCCTCTGGCATGGTGTCCTCATTGGGCGGGGCATGTCTGGGGAAGATAAAGACACTGGGTGGGGTCAGATTTAAGGGGAGCTGCCAAACAACTCTGTCCCTGTTTCCTCTGTGTCCCAGGAGGGGGAAATCCCAGAACACGGAGAGAACTAGCAAGGAGAAAGGGTCAGAGGATGGTTAATTGGTCTGCTTGTATTTTCCATATTAAATGGGGGTGTTTTTCATCTGTTGGAATCATCCAGAACATCTGCCAGGAACTCCTGACAGTCTATATACTTATTGGACTCCTACACTAAAATAATCCATGAAAATCTATCAACTTATTTTACCTGTAACAACTGGCAATTCTTTAAGGGCAAATATCTTCAGACTTCCAAGAGTCAGTTGCATTTATTGGCAGGCACCTTTTATCAACCTCATTGCTTTTTTGTTTTTAAAAGCCCCTCTTTCTCTTCCCCAGAAATTCTTTTGTTAAAGCAGGAAGGTAGCTAGATGTGAGCAGAGAAAGGGGGGGGGGGGCATGGGCCAGATGGCAGGAAACCATGTGTCTTGTAAAAGGCGGGGGTGGGGTGGGGTCCTTGGAACCTCCAAACTGGCAGGAAACCATACATTTTGGGATAAGTGTCCTGGAGGCAAAGAAAGGTAGGAAAAGGCGGGAATCTGGTGTCCGAATGTAACCTTTTGCTCATTATGCTCTCATTACAATAAAATTAGCCTTGCAGATAAGAAGTACCCATCATGCACAGAAGCCATGACACTTCTGATCAAGGCTAAATAAGGACAAAAATTCCTCCTCCCCCCGGGAAGGTGGCACTGGGGTGAAAATCAGGGAATATGACCCCCAAATCCCTCCCTCCCCAATGAACATTACACCCCATGTAACGGGCTTGCCAAAAAAACTCAGGGCAGCTTAACTCACCTGAGCCTGCCCGCTCTCCCCAAGAGCATACTATAGCTTAAATAAATCCTCACTTTACTTTCTTGACCTCCCTGTCTCATCTCTGAATTCTGCCTGGGACGAGGCAAGAACCTTTCACTTTCAGGGTTACCTGAATCTGTGTCTCCCAAACAGCAATTCTTAAAGACCCCAAATAAATTCTTTTCCTGTTTGTTGTCTCCTGCATTATGTTATTTTGTTTTGGTTGACACACTTAGCAATATATACATAGAGTCATCTTTGTCTTTGCTTGGGCTTGTGGTTCATATCTTTCTATTGTTAAATTGTATTCCATTGCATATATAGGAAAGGAAAAATAAATTTTCCTCCACCCTTCTTTATTCTTGGTTCAGATCCCACCCTGTAACGACCTCATAAAAAGCAACTTCTAATGCGTTTATATTGTTCCATGTTTGCAGTTTTGAAAAAAAATCAGCCTAAAATCTTATATCAAACAGGCATATTTGGGGGTCCATATGCTCTTACCCTTGACATGTAGGTGCCCCAATAATCTTATGCGTTCATCTACAGAAGAACATCCTAATATCTTTAAGCTTTTAGCCATTATGAATAGAACTTGTGTATAATTTTATGGTAGTTTTTGTTTGAACACAGTTTTTCAAAGCAATTGTCTAAATACTAGAGGTCTGATTTTTCTATCCTATGCTAAGACTTTTTTAGTTTTGGAAAAAACTGCCAAACTGTCTTCCAGAGTGATTGTACCTGTACTCCACCAGCAGAGAAGGAAAGTTCCTGTTGTTCTTCCCCCAGTTGATATTGTCATTTTTTGGAGTTAGCAGTTCAAATAGGTGTGCAGTGCTAGCTCATTGTTGTTTTAATTTGTATTTCCCTAATGGTATATGAAGTTGAGTATATTCTTGTATGCCTGTTTACACTCTGTATATCTTCTTTGGCCAGGAGTCTGTTCCGATCTTTGCCCATTTTTAATGAGGTTTTTTGTTCTAGGGTTCTTGGGAAAATTTGATTATAAATCCTTTATTAGCTATGTGCTTGGCAAATATTTTTCTCTCAATTTGTGGTTTTTCTAATTTTATAAAATCCACATTATTAACTTTTTTCTTGTTGATAGGCTTTTGGTGGTGTGTGTTAAGTCATCTCCACACCCAAGGTCATGTAGATTTCTTTTCCGTTTTCTTCTAGAATTTTTATAGTTTTTTAATTTAAGTTTGTGGACAATTTTGGGTGAGTTTGGGTATAAGTTGTAAAGTTTATGTCTATATTCATTTCATTCCATGTTTTCTAATTAATTACTTGGAGAGTAGTGTACAGTTTTCCCAATACCATTTTTTCAGGGGACTGTCCTTTCCCTGTTGTATGTTCTTGGCCCTACTGTCATGAATTAACTAACCACACATATGTGGGTTTATTGCTGGGCTCTCTATTCTGTTCCTTTATTCCATGTATCTGTGTTTGTGACAGTTCCACACTGTTTTGGTTACCTTAGTTCTGTGATACAGTTTGAAGTCAGAGGGGGAGATGCCTCCAACTGTTTTCTTTTTTCTCAGAATCCCTTTGGCCATTCAGGATCCTTTGTGGTTCCATACAAATATTATTATTTCTGGCTTTATGAAAAATGCAATTGGAAATTTAATCAAGATTGCATTGAATCTGTAGATGGCTTTGGGTAGAATGGACATTTTAGTAATAGTAATTCTTCCAATCCATGAGCACAGAATATTTTTCTATTTATTTGTGTCTTCCATTTTTAAAATCAGTGCTTGATAGTTTTCTGAGTACAGGTCTCTCATGTCCTTGGTTAATTTTATTCCTAGGTATTTTGTTCTTTCTGATGAAGTTATAAATGGGATTTTTGTAATGTCTCTTTCTAGTGGTTCATTATTAGTGCATAGAAACTTAACTGATTTTTGTGTATTGATTTTATAGTCTGCAACTTCACTAAATTTTATTCCAACAGTTTTTTTTGTGGAGTGATGTGGAAAGTTGTAATTCTAAAATCCCACTGTTTCTACTGTATCCCAGGTCATCCATAACACTCAAGACATGGTGGCTCCTAGTGTAATCTTCTTACAGTCTCTCTTAATAACATGTGGACTCCTACAAGGCCAATTAACATCACAGCTTTCGTTGAACTGGATCTGGGTAAGTCTTGGCATTTATAACGAAGTTCGATGTGTTCTGTTTTTCTGGCATGGTATTGACATGGTTGTTTTGAAAAGTAATTTCTAGTAATTTCACACATACAGAAAATTTTCCACAAAGGTAAAAAGTATTCACATTTGCCACTTCACACAAAATACTCCAGTGTGTTTTACCCAAAACAGGGATACTCTCCCTGAGAACCAGCACATAAGCCCCAAGTCAAGAAATTATATGGTACCCACATTATAATTTAATCCATAAGCCCAGTTTAACTTTCACCAGTTGTCCAAATGTTTGAAAGTATCTTTTTCCATTCTGATCCGGTTTTCTTTTTTTTGGAATGATTACTTAGATTTTCCCTTATTTTTATAACCTTAATGGATTTAAGGCACACAAGACAAGTATGTGATCAGGGTGGCCTTTTCTGTATGGCTTTTTTCAGTACGGATGTTTTCAGTGTTCATCCATGTTGTAACACTTATCAGTACTTAATTCATTTTTCCCCACTGTTATTAAAAATACATGACATGACATTTACCATTTAAACATTTTAAGTGTACAGTTCTGTGGCATTAGCTACCTTCATACTGTTGTACAAATAACCTGACCATCCATGTCTAGAACTTTAAAAATTTTTCTCAAGTGAAACTCTGTATCCATTCACTCACAGCCCTCAGCCCCTGGAAACCACATTCTTTTTGTCTGAATTTGACTTCTCTGGACTGACTTATTTCACTCAGCATGGTGACTTCAAGGTTCATCCATGTTGTGGCATGTATGAGAATTACTTTAGTTTTAAAGGCTGAATCATGTCCTATTGTGTTTATTCGTTCATACCATATTTTGTTTACTCATTCATCTGTTGATGGGTACTTGGGTTTCTGCCACCTTTTGGCTACTGTGAATAATGCTGCTATGAATATGGTTGTACAAATATCTTTCAGTTTCTGCTTTCAAATATTTTGAGTATATATACTGAAGTAGAATTGACAGATCATATATCAATTGTCTGTTTAAGTTTTTGAGGAACTACCATATTGTTTTCCAGAGTGGCACCACCATTTTACTTCATTCCTTTGTATGGTATAGGTTAGTTTATGGATTTACCCATTTTATTTATCCATTCACCCTTTGAAGGACATTTTACTTGTTTCTACCTTTTGGCTATTGTGAACTGCACTGCTATGAATATTTGTGTACAAGTTTTTGTTTGCACACCTGTTTTTATTTTTTAATTTATTTTTTATTGAAGTATAGTTGATTTACAATGTGTTAATTTCTGCTATACAGCAGTGATTCAGTTATACATATATATATTAAATATTCTTTTCCATTATTGTTTATCATAGGATACTGAATATAGTTCTCTGTGCTATACAGTAGAACCTTGTTTATCCATTCTATATACAATAGCTTACATCTGCTCACCCCAACCTCCCACTCCATCCTTCCCCCACCCCCCTCCCCCTTGGCAACCACAACTCTGTTCTCCATGTCTGTCTGTTTCATAAATAGGTTCATTTGGGTCATATTTTAGATTCCACATATAAGTGATATCATATGGTATTTGTTTTTCTGACTTACTTCACTTAGTATGATAATCTCTAGTTGCATCCATGTCGCTGTAAATGGCATTATTTCATTCTTTTTTATGGCTCAGTAGTATTCCATTGTATATATGTATTCCATCTTCTTTACCCATTCATCTGTCGATGGACATTAAGGTGGTTTCCATGTCTTGGCTGTTGTGAATAGTGCTGCTGTGAACATAGGGGTGCATGTATCTTTTTGGATTAGAGTTTTGTCTGGATATGTGCCCAGGAATGGGCTTGTTGGATCATATGGTAGTTCTATTTTTAGTTTTCTGAGGAACCTCCATACTGTTCTCCATAGTGGCTGCACCAACTTACATTCCCACCAACAGTGTAGGAGGGTTCCCTTTTCTCCACATCCTCTCCAACATTTTGAATACTTGTTTTCAATTTTTTGGGGTCTATAGGAGTGACGTTGTTGTACCATATGATAATTGTATTTTTATCTTTTATTGGAAATGCCAAACTATTGTACACATAAGCTGCACCATTTTCCATTTCCACAAGCAATGTTAGGTTTCATTTTCTCTACAGTGTTAACATTTGTTAATTTCTGTTTTTTGATTATAACCATTAGTATGTGTGAAGGAGTACTGAATTATGGTATTACTTTGCATTTCCAGCACAACATCTGATGTTTTACACCTTTTCACGTGCTTGTTGATTATTTGCTTTTCTTGTCTGGGGACAGGTCTATTCAAGTCATTTTCCATTTTAAAATTTGTTTTGTCTTTTTGTTGATGTTTTGTAAACGTTCTTGATATATTCTGAAGAACAGATTCTTGTCTGATATAATACAATGTGCAAATATTTTCTTCCTTTCTGCCGGCTGTGTTTTCACTTTTTGGATATCATCTTTTGATGCACAAAAGTATTTAAAATTGAGGAAATATAATCTATCCATTATTGCATGGTTATTGTAACCTTCTGCCTTTGCTTTTCTGTAACTATCGATTCCAAATGTAAGATGCCAGCCTACCACCTGTCCTACATTGAATTCATTGCTTGCTCCCTTTAGATTACAGATATAGTAGTATTAACTATTGTTAGGTATTACCACCATGGGAAAGAACTTACAGAGTCCAGTATTTATGTATAGCACATTTTGCCTTTGCTCTACAGAGTCCATTTATTTCCATAGTTACTTAAGTCAGCACCTTTTGCCCTACCAACAGTGAGTTTTTTTCGTACATTTCTAAATCAGTTAGATTCTTTGTCACATCCGTATTCCATCCTGTGACACTCCCATATCCTAAATAAATTTGATTATGATTTACTTGTTGGGTTGTAAAAACCCATGGGTTTAGATTAATGCATAGTGGCAAGTATCCATCAAAGTACCATATAGAACATTTCAAACCCCACACCATAACTTGTTTACCATCTTTTTTTTTTAAATAAATTTATTTATTTTATTTTTGGGTCTTCATTGCTGTGCGCAGGCTTTCTTTAGTTGCAGTGAGCAGGGGCTACTCTTCATTGCAGTGCACGGGTTTCTCATTGCAGTGGCTTCTCTTGTTGCGGAGCACGGGCTCTAGGCGCACAGGCTTCAGTAGTTGTGGCTCACAAGCTCTAGAGTGCAGGCTCAGTAGTTGTGGCACACAGGCTTAGTTGCTCTGTGGCATGTGGGATTTTCCTGGACCAGGGCTCGAACCTGTGACCTCTGCATTGGCAGGCGGATTCTTAACCACTGCACCACCAGTGGGAAGCCCTACCATCTTTGTTTTGCCTATTCCCGAATGTCATATAAGTGGGGTCATACAGTGTGTACCTCCTCCTGGATTTTTTCACTTAGCAATACTGTATACGTGTAAGATTAATCCATGTTTTTTGCAAAGGTTGATGGTTTATTCCTTTCTATGTCTGAATAGTATTCCATTGCATGTGTATGAGAAGAAAAATAATTTTCCCTCTACCCTCCTAGGTTCTTGGTTGAGAAGTGCCCCCCGTAATAAAAGATTACCATCAGAAAAACAAAGAGAAGTTTAATAACATTTGTACTTCCTATATGCATGGGCGATGCCCAGGAAAAGTTAGTCCCTGAAATGGCCTAAGTCATCACCTTAAATACCATCTTCACCTAAAAACAAAAGAAGGGCTTCCCTGGTGGCGCAGTGGTTAAGAATCCGACTGCCAATGCAGGGGACACGGGTTTGAGCCCTGGTCCGGGAAAATCCCACATGCTGCAGAACAACTAAGCCCGTGAGCCACAACTACTGAGCCTGCGCTCTAGAGCCCGTGAGCCACAACTACTGAGCCTGCATGCCACAACTACTGAAGTCCGTGAGCCTAGAGCCCGTGCTCTGCAGCAAGAGAAGCCACCACAATGAGAAGCACCACGACGAAGAGTAGCCCCTGCTGGCTGCAACTAGAGAAGGCCCGCGTGCAGCAATGAAGACCCAATGCAGCCAAAAATAAATTAATTAAATTAAAATTTAAAAATTAAAAAAAATTTAAAAAAAAGAAAACGCAGATTTAAGTCCCGGCCTCCTCTACTGATAAGTGTTTCATGAGATTTAGTCATCTGTCTATTCCTGGTACAGAGAGGGAGACAACTTTTTAAATGGAGATTTCCCTTATAAATGTAAATTTCCTTCACAAAAGTGTAATCTTGACTTGGTTTTCAGAAATTGTCTTTTTTAAAAACAATCAAGCCAAAATAATCCTTACACCAAACAGGCATATTTTGGGGTAGCATATTCTGTTCCCCCAACATGGATGTACCCCAGTTTTCTTATATGTTCATCTGTTGAAGGGCATACTGATTTAAGTTTTTAGCCATTCTGAATAGAGATGCTATGCTTAATTGCATCCTCATTTTTGTTTGGACCTAGTTCTGCAGAGCAGTTGTCTAAATACTGGAGGCAGGATGTTGGCTCTTTAGGTGAGATTTGTTTAGCTTTGGAAAAATCTTCCAAAATGTCTTACAGAGTAGCTGTATATCCATTTTATTGGCAGTGATGTATAGTTCCCATTGTTCCTCACACTCCATCAATTGGTAGTGTCTTTTTTTTTTTTTTGAGTTCATCAGTTTTAATAGTTGTGCAGTGCTATCTCATTGTTTTAATTTGTAAGTCCCTAATGATATATGATGTTGAGTATATTTTTGTATGCTTACTTACTATCTACTTTGGCCAGGTCTCCATTCAGATTTTACCCATTTCTAATGGAGTTGTTTGTTCTATAGTTCTTGATATGAGTACAAATCCTTTATCAGATAAGTGTTTTGCAAATCTTTTTCTTTCCGTTTGTGGCTTATCATGGGATTTGGGGCTCCATTTGAGTCTGAATTTTCAAATTTAGTGGATTCATCAGACCTGCCAGCTGAGAGCAGGGCCTCCAGTGGAAGGTAAGTGGCTGAGGCTTGCACTTCCAAACTGGCCAGCAGGTGGAGCCAAGTCCACCTCTCTGACTTTCGAGGCTAGTGAGTGTTCAGCCGGAGGACTTGATTCCATGCAGCTGACGGGGGCTTGGTCTTTTCAGGATTCTCCAGGGCTTTGGCTTCCGGACAATGACTGGCTGAGTCAACATAGACAGAAGGTTGGCCTCCTCCGGACATACTAGTCCATGCAGACAGGAGCCAGCGTCTTCAGGACCTGCTGGGAGGCACCACCACAGGAGTAAAAGGTAAAGAAAAAGTGGGGAGAAGCTTCCTGTATGTGGCTGACTGCTGAAAGGGGGTCTATTTTCAGAGAAGCCAGCAGACAATGGGCTTGATGTGGAAAACTGTGGATTTCAGGTCATTTTGTGTGTAGTGTAGACAGTTTCCAGTGTCTTTCTTTGGTGTGTGGTATCTAGTTTCTTTGGCATCAGTTTATTGAGGGGACTTTACCCCAGTGTATGTCCTTGGCAGCTTTGTCATAAATTAAGTGACCACATACATGTGGGTGTATTTCTGGGTTCTCTGTTCTGTTCCTCTGGTACATGTGCCTGTTTTTATGCCAGGTTTTGGTTTTGGTTCATGTAGCTTCACAGTGTAGTTAGAAGTCAGGGGGCGAGTTGACTCCAGCTGTGTTCTCTTCCTTAGGATTGCTTTGGCTATTTGGGGTCCTTTTTGGTTCCACACAGGATATATAGAATTGTTTGTTCTGTTTCTGTGAAAAATGCCACTTTAATTATGTTAGAGATTGAGTTGAATGTGTACACTGCTTTGGAAGGATGAACGTTTTAAGGATATTCTTCCAGTGCCTGATCACGAATATTTTTATTTGTGTCTTCTTCGGTTTCTTTATTAGTGTCTTACAGTTTTCATTGTGCAGGTCTTTCACATCATTGGTTAAATCTATACCTAGGTATTTTGTTCTTTTTGATGCAGCTGTAAATGGGGTCGTTTTCTTAATTTTTCTTTCTGATACTTCTTTATTAGTGTATAGAAACTCAAATGATTTTTGTGTATTGCTTTTGTATCATGCACCTTTACTAAATTCATGTATTACTTGTAACTTTTGGCGGTTTGATTTGGAAAATTGTAATTCAAAAATCCCTTTGTTTCTACCACATCCCAGGTCATCCACAACCCCCAAGACACAGTGACTGCTAATAATATAATCTTCCCATAGCACCTTTTAATAATATATGATTCCTACAAGAGCAGTTAAGCAGCTTAACCATTTTGGGTGAAATGAATCTGGGTAGGGCTTGGCCTCCTCATGAAGTTTGATGTCTTATCTATTCTTCTGGCATGGTGTTGACATGTTTTGAAAAGTTATTTACTTTCTACTAACTTCAGACATACAGGAAACTTGCAGTAGTAGTACAATGTAGTCTTTATCCGTAAGTTCAGATTCCCCAGCATCACTGTTTTACCACATATGCCAATTTCAATGACTGTTTCCATTGTGTTTCCACCCCAAAAAGGGACACTCTCCCAGGAAACACCCCTATAACCCCCATATGAGAAATCATTACGGTTTTCACCTTCTAATCCAATCCACTGGCTCCACTTCCATCACCTGCCCCAAAGCATGAAAATGTCTTTTTCCATTCTGACCCAGTTTTCTTTTTCTGGAAGCAATCTTTAGACTTCCCCTCATTTTCACAGCCTTGATGGATTTAAAGCACACAAGATGAGTATGATCTGGGTGGCCTTTTCTGCATAGCTTCTTTCTCTTAGGATGTTTTCAATGTTCATACATGTTGTAACTTGTATCAGTACTTCATTCACATTTTCCATTGTGATTAAATATCGAACATAACATTTACCACTTAAACCATTTAAAATATATAGTTCTATGACATTCACATTTATATTATTGTACAAATATCCTCACCATCCATCTCCTGTACTTGTTTTATTCCAAGTGAAACTGCATCCATTAAACATTAACTCCCTTCAGCCCTTGTCAACCACATTCTACTTTCTGTCTCTGAATTTCACTTCTCTGGATACCTCATAGAAGTGGGATCATATAATATTCGTCCTTTTGTGACTGGGTTATTTCACTTAGCATAATGACTTTAAGACTCATACATGTTGTAGCATGTGTCTGAATTTCCTTAGTTTTTAAGGCTGAATAATGTACCTTTGTGTATATTATCACATTTTGCTTATCAATTCATCTATCCACGGACACTTGGGTTGCTTGTGCCTTTTGGCCAGTGTAATGCTGCTGTGAATATGGGTGTACAAATATCTGTTTAACTCCCTCCTTTCAAACCTCTTGGGTATATATCCTGAAGTGGAAGTGATGAATCATACTTTGGTTTTGATGAACTGCCATACTGTTTTTCCACAGCAGATGGCACCATTTTGCTATATTTCTATGTATGGCAGAATAATATGGAACTTTTTATAGATCTACCCTCTTTTGCTTATCCATTCATCCACTGATGGATATTTGAATTTTTTCTACCATTGGGCCAATGTAAGCAATGCTGCTATGAATATTCATGTACAAGTTTTTGTTTGAACTCCTGTTTTAAATTCTTTGTGGCATATATCTAGGCATTGAGTTCTTGAACCAGACTCTAATTGTATTTTACCTTTTTGGAGGAAATGCCAAACTATACATTTCCACAAGCAATGTGTAAGGGTTCCAATTTCTCTACATTGTTGCCAGCATTTTTGTTTGTTCTTGATTATAATCGTTTATTATATGTGAATAGATATCACTTTGTGGTTTTAATTTGCATGTCCATCATAACATTAAAGAAATATACCTAAGAGGGTTTATTAGACTCTCAAACCTCAGGACACTGCTTAGTAGACATAGCTGTTGTATAACCAAAAACTATTCACATTCTCTTTAAACAAATCTTAAAAACCATTAAGCACAAAAACGATTCACCAAAATTCATTACAATATCACAACCACTCAGTTAACCCAGTTAACCCAAGCCCACCATAAATTTGTGAAGGTTTTGAAGACCTACAAAACTACCAAAATAGTACTCAAAACAAATACAATGTGTCATCATTATTCTTAAATGCAATGTAATCATGGCCAATGATCTGAAAAATCATCATTGTATTTCAGCTATAGAAACACTAATGACCAACATTTTAAAATCCCACCCATTAATCAGAATTGTTAATAATGCATATAATGATCTACCAGCCCCATCAAATAGCTCATGATGAAAATTTCATCCCTGCTTTATATTTAATTTTACAAATCTTGACAGGGTTATTTTTTGAATTTTTTGGCTCCGTTGGGTCTTCATTGCTGCACGTGGGCTTTCTCTAGTTGTGGTGAGCAGGGGCTACTCTTCGTTGCGGTGCGCAGGCTTCTCATTGCAGTGGCTTCTCTTGTTGCAGAGCACAGGCTCTAGGGCGCACAGGCTTCAGTAATTGTGGCACACGGGCTCAGTAGTTATGGCTCACAGGCTCTAGAGCGCAGGCTCAGTAGTTGTGGTGCACAGACTTAGTTGCTCCGCATGTGGGATCTTCCCAGACCAGGGCTCGAACCCGTGTCTCCTGCATTGGCAGGCAGATTCTTAACCACTGCACCACCAGGGAAGCCCAACAGGGTTATTCTTAACAATACATTAATACATCAGATACAGTAACTGCCTTCTCATCTATAACTCATATCTACCGAAGCAAACTATGGATGAATTATCTGATATGTATATGCAGACGGACCTTTCCTATTCTTATTCTTTGTTTGCTTATTTATCCATGTAGGGCGAGGCCTGTGTTATGGATCTTACACCTTCCTAGAAATATGAAACAACGGAATCATCCTACTATTTAAGGTAATAGTCCAGCATCCTTTTGAAGAACATCAGTCATGACAAGTCTCCTTTCAGTAATTCCTTACACTGGCATTAACCTAGTCAAATGACTCTTAGGAGGTGATAAAGCCACCCTTCCCCTATTCTTCACGTTCCACTTTATCCTCCTATTCATTATTGCAGCTTTAGGAGTTATTCACCTATTATTCCTTCATGAAACAGGCTCTAATAATCCAACAGGGATCTCATCCTATATGGACAAAATCCCATTTTATCCATACTACACAATTAAGGATATCTTGGGTGCCTTGTTCCTATTTGTAATCTTACTAATACTAGTACTAGTCTCACCTGACCTTCTAGGTAGAGACAGTTATACTCCACCTAACCTCCTCAGCACTCTCCCTCACATCCAACGAGAATAATACTTCTTATTTTCATATGCAATTCTGTGATCTATTCACAACAAATAGGAAGTGTACTAGTATTAACCATCTCATTCCTAATTTGATTGATTGTCCCAGTACTTCATACAGTGAAACAATGAAGTATAACATTATGACCTCTTAGCCAACGTTTATTCTGAGTACTTGTAGGGGACCTATTAACAGTAACATGAATTGGAAGACAAACCATTGATCACCCATTTATTATCATCGGACAAACAGCATCTATTCTGTACTTTCTCATAATTATAGTCCTTATACCACTAAAAGCATTATTGAAAATAACCTCCTAAAATGAAGACTCTTTGTAGTATATTTATTACTTTGTTCTTCTAAACCAGAAAAGGAAAACATTTTTCCCTAAGACTCGAGGAAGCAGCTCCAGCCCCACCATCAACACCCGAAGCTGAAATTCCACTTCAACGATTCCCTGAACAACTTGCTTATGGGACATTAACACTGTCTTTAAGTACTGTGTAAGTATTTAAAAGTGACATCTTGAAAACTAACATTACTGTGTACTTTGTGCATTTTGTGCCCTTCCACATATGTAAGTATATATACCTTCTTATGCATAATACATGATATGTAATCATAAATTAATTATCCCATGTATCTAAGCAAGTACATCAGCCTATTGATATTACATACACATTAAACAGTTCAACTCACATTAGATTCCAGGGGTAATTGAAGTGATTGATATTATACAGGACATATGTTTATTAATCATACATATCACATAAAGTCAAATCATTTCCAGTCATCATGCTTATCATAACCGATAACCAGAGCTTAATAATCAAGCCACAATCAACCCATCCACAAATATGTCTCTCTCCTCGTTCTAGGCCAATGAACCATGAGGATTTCTATAAATGAACTGTATCTGGCATCTGGCTCTTATTACTTCAGCACCATCTCACCTAAAATTGCCTACTCTTTCCTCTTCAATAATATACCTCGATGGACTAATGGCTAATCAGCCATGTTCACACATAACTGGTTTCATGCTTTTGGTATTTTTAAATTGGGGGGCATGCTGTGACTCAGCTTTGGCCATCAGAGGTCTTAACACAGCCGAGAAACTTGTAGCTGAGCTTGAATTGAGTATTATTTTCCAACATCATCTACCATAATATGTTAGTGCATCAATGGTCACAGGATATAGAGCAGTTACACACGTACCACACAGGCACACTCATATCTGGTAAACAGCTTGCTTAATCAAACCCCTACCCCACTAATTCTCATACTTTATATACCATTATCACCCTGCCAAACCCCCCAAACAAGTCAAAGCATATAAGATTCAACTAACTCACCTAACAAACATACTGCTGTCACTTCACCAACCCAAAGTAAGTGTAACTCCAAACTTGCCTCTTAACTATACCATTGAATTATGTACATATATAAGGCTTATATAGACAGCCATCCCCCTCGATCTGTCATTTACCTCAAACAAAATTAAAATTACATTTTAATAATCTCCACAAGAAAAAAATTATTTCAGTATTTTAACACATTGTCAATTAATTACATAAATATGATACATACAAAATCCTACTCAACCTAATGATGAAGCTTAATAATTAAAGCGAGGCACTGTAAATACCTAGTTGAGTTTACTAACTCCATAAACCCATAGATTTGGTCCTACCCTTTCTATTAATTTCAAATAAAATTACACATGAAAGTATCTGCATCCCAGTGACAATATCCTTTAAATCAAAAAAGATTAAAAGGAGCAGGCATCAAGCACACTAAAAAGTAGCTCAAAACAACTTACTTAACTACGCCCTTATGGGAAATGGCAGTGATAAAAATTAAGCCCCAAACAAAAGTTTTTGAGTAAGTTATATTAACTAATTAGGGTTGATAAATTTCGTGTCAGCCACCTTGGTCATAAGATTAACCCATGTTAATAGAAATCCAGTGAAAAGCGTGTTAAAGATTACCCCAAAATAAAATGAAGTCCTAGCTAAGCTGTAAAAAGCCATAGCTAAAACAAAAATAAACTATGAAAGTGACTTTCACATTTCTGATTACATGACAGCTAAGATCTAAACTGGGATTAGATATCCCACTATGCTTAGCCATAAATTCAAATAATTATAACAATAAAATGATTTGCTAGAATACTACCCGCATCAACCTAAAAGTCAAAAGACTTGGCAGTGATTCATACTCCTCTAGAGGAACCTATTCTGTAATTGATAAACTCTGATAAACCTCACCAGCCCTAAGTATTGTCATCCTCAGGAAACTTTGGTAAACAATAGTAAGCAAAATTATCAGACATCAAAACGTTAGATCAAAAATTCTGTAACACACACACACACACACACACACACACACACACACACACACTGATAACTTCATATCCCAGTAATAAGTTCCAAACATACAAGAGGAGATAAGTGAGCATACTGGAAAGTATGCTTGGATGAATCAAAGTGTAGCTTAAAGAAAAGTACCTGGTTTACACCCAGGAGATTTCATACTGCATGAACACTTTGTACTGAAACTAGCCCAAACTTCCCACCGAATTCAACTACCATAAGTGAATTAAACATTCCTTCAACATCTAAAGTATAGGAGACAGAAATTTAAATCTGGTGTTATAAAGTATGCTAAGGGAATGACGAAAGAAGTACTCAAAATACCAAAAAGCAAAGCTTACCTCTTTTACCTCTTGCATAATGATTTAACTAGAAAACTTTAACATAGAGAACTTAAGTTAGATAACCTGAAAGCAGATGAGCTACTTATGAACAGTTTACAAGAACAAACTCACCTGTATGGCAAAATAGAAGATTTTCGGGTAAAGGTGACAAGCCTAACAAGCCTGATGATAGCTGGTTGTCTAGAAAAGAATTTTAGTTCAACTTTAAATATTACTTAAGAAACATAACTTTTATTATAACTTTAAATGTTATTCGAAAAAGGTACAGCTTTTAGTATCAGGATACACAGTTCCCCAGAGAGTAAGCATAAACAATACTTGGCTTAAAAGTAGCCACCAATTGCAAAAGTGTTCAAGGTCGACCACACATTCATCTTAAATACCAATAGTAAATAAACCAACCCTAATTTAATACTGGACTAATCTATTAACAGAAGCAATACTGTCAGTATGAGTAACAAGTAGTATTGCTCCTTGCATATGCTTATATCAGAACATTAACCTACTGAGAGTTAACAGTAAAATAAACCTAGACCAATACCTAGTTGTTTATTAAAACAACTGTTAAACCCAACACAGGCATGCATTTAAGGAAAGATTTTAGAAAGTAAAAGGAACTCAGCAATCACAAACCCTGCTCCTTTATAAAAAAACATTACCTCTGGCACTTCTAGTATTAGAGGCACTGCCTGCCCAGTGACATCTGTTTAATGGTCATGGTATCCTGAGTGTGGAAAGGCAGCATTGTCATTTTTTCTTTAAATAAGGACCTGTATAAATGATCACACGAGAGTATTACTGTCTCTTTTAATCAGTGAAATTGACCTTCCTGCGAAGAGGCAGGAATAATATGAGAAGACCCTATGGAGGTTTAATTAATTAATCCAAAAAAATAATAACTGTACTTTAAGGAAAAACATAGCCTTTTTTTTAACATGTGTATACTGCAGTTTTATTTCAATTGCACAAACGAAGTTCATGTGTAGGAAATATAAATGAAACAGTACAGTAAAAATAGCAGAGAACCAAAAACTCTAAAAAGGACGTATACCTAAAGCACAAGAATTAGTGTTTAGTGTTTCATCTTCAGTTTTGACACTTAATGCTTGCAAATTTTGAAACAAACTTTGAGATCATAATGACTCTTCTGAAGAGATTTCAGTACAAGCACTAAGATTTGTACATTCAGTTGGTTTGCAATTGAGTTGTTAGCTATTTACATAGTGTATAGTACAGGTCAGATCACCTTCCTGTAATTAGAAAGGATCCCCTAAACTGCACTCAGCTTAAGACATCCAATGTACAAGGGCATGAAAACCATCATAATAATGTGGGTCCAAGTAACAGTTTTGATAAGAAAAACAAACAAGCTTCTGTTTCCCATTTTAATTACTGAAATCTCTAACAATGACAAAACTGTCACAGGACAGTAACTGTATACAGTAATTCGATAAAACTTCTTGGAAAGAACACATTTAGCAATCTGAGATAATGCAGAATGACAGGAAATAAAACGTGATTCAACACTGGTTCTTTCTGTCGTTTTTACACAGACATCATGTTACTATTAGACCAAGGCACAAAACGTTTAGTGCATAAACCAGTTTCTTTTTTAAGATCTAGCATTCTTATTGTAGTCTTTTGTCTTACTTTGGACCACTTGTACCCAATACTCTATCCTACTATAGACTGTTTAACTTAACAAAATCCAAAGTGATTTCTGACTAGATTTATGGGGGACATAAACATTTATATCATCGGGACTTCCTTGGTGGTCCAGTGGTAAAGAATGCACCTTACAATACAGGGGACGCAGGTTCAATCCCTGGTTTGGGAACTAAGATCGCACATGCCGTAAGGCAACTAAGCCCACGCGCCCCAACTACTGAGCTCACGCGCCTCAACTAGGGCCTGTGTGCCGCAAACTACAGAGCCCACGCACCCTGGAACCTCCCACCACAACTAGAGAGAAGCCTGCGCGCCACAATGAAAGATCCTGCATGCCGCAACTAAGACCTGATGCAGCCAAAAATAAAAATAAATAAATAAATCTTTAATTAAAAAAATTCATATCAAAGTGTTTGCATAACCAGAAGTACAATAATAAAGATGAAAATGCCTATTTCTTTTAGAAAGCAGTACTTCATAAGCTTGCTGCATCTTTAATGTCTTTACTATTGGATGATAATGAATAGTTGGTAGAAAAAAAGAAATGTATACTTGAATTATGATAGCTTATCCATCACAAATTAATCTAAAAATGAAGTTTCTACAGAAACAGGAACTATCTTAACAAGGAAAAAAAATTCCTTCATTCAAACCTCTTTGAAGTGGTAATGGCTGCAAACCTGCAGCATTTAGAAAACTATGCTATCAACAAGATCTGTCTTATGAATTTAGATTAAGAAATCTAGAAAGCAGATGAAAGTGGATTATTTCTTCAAAATTTTAGTACAACTACTGATAACCAAAGATTTCAAAGCAAATATGGCACATAACAACTCAAGCATAAATCAAGATGGAGAGCCTGGAGAATTTTTGATTTCCTGAATTTTCAAAAAATTCTGTCTTTGCAACATACAGGATTTCTCCCCTATTTTAATCTTAGAAGTCTCAAAGAAAAGGGAGTGGATAACATACACACATGTGAGTGCCCACACAAACACGCACGCGCACACACACATGCACACGGTGGTAAGTAGAGTATCTAGTTCCTTCTTCCCACCACCTAAGTCTATTAAAAGAAAATTATGCAGGACCCCTCGTTTTCCCTTTAATGATTTCTGTGACATTGACTGCTGCCATCATTGTTACTTCTTTACTATTTCAACCTAGCAAAAATTCAAAAGCAGCTTTGTAGTCAGGAACGTGCACCTGAACACCTGTAAAACTGCAGGGCCCCTAGGTAATAATAACTGCCAAATTCAGGGATCGAACTTTTGAGTTCCACAGTAAGATATAATGCATGTGAAGCTCAGAATCATGTTTCAGACCACTGAACTTACTGAAGTTAAAATACAAATAGCCAAAAAAAAAAAAAAAAATACAAATAGCCAGAGACATGATGTAGAAGATTAAGTACTTGGTTCTGTTAACATATTTATCAAAGTCACAAAATATTCCTCATTATTATTCATGCAGATAATTGAGAAAAAAGATAGTACGGAAGTTAACTTTAAATAAAAAATTATTCCTTCCCTTCCTCCCACTCCCCTGTACTCTACAAAATGTTTTCCCTGGGACTAAGCCTTGAAAAGGCCACTATATATTAGTTTGACATGCATTACTGTCTGCAATTTAAAAAACTACTTTTGTGGAGGTTGTAATTACATTACAAAAACGTCTGCAGGCATTAATCTAAAAACGGTCAAAAACCTACAGTAAATCTACAATGTATTGTTTTACATTTGACCACTGGTTTGTTTGTGTTACGTAGAAGTCATAGATTTGGTAAAGCACTGTAACAATTCAGGAAGGCATCTAAATCTTTAAATTCTGGATGAATTTTATGTTTGAATCTACAAAATTGCATGAAGGCTAACTCGAGAGACTTCCTATCATTCTACGATTCCTCACTCTGGACAAATCATTTCTAGGACTCTTTCTTATAAATATCACCCTTTGAAAGCAAATACAATTCCTTTGGTTCCACACTTTATGATCTTAACTACATAGGGCTGATCTCAATTATTCATGGAATATTAAATATGATAGGAAGACAAACCTGAGAGAAGCGTTTACAATACAGTAGCATAACTTGCTAAATTCTTTATCAGCATTCTCTGAAAAAAACTTCTCAAGCCTTTCTCCTTTTTATTTTAGCAATGGATTGTGGAAAATGTGCGGTTTTCTCTTGACATGAAAATATTTCATTGCAGTCATCCTGCCTGATGGGTTTAGTATTTTCTGCAAAACTGATACAGGAACTCCTATGCGACTCTCTTCCATCCTGTTGTAAAGGTCAGAAAAAAGCAACAAACTGGGAGGGAAATGGCTTATCGCCAGAGTAGTAATGTCTGAAGGCTTTCAAAGTATGTTGGTTTTTCCCTCCTTCTGACTGTTTATTTCCATTTTCTTCTTACAGCTCACAAAATGTAGAGGTTTGTTGTTATTAACAGTTGCTGTTTGTAGGGTTTTCTTTTTTTTTTCACTCCAGATTGAAGTCCTATCTCTCCTTAGTTTGTTTCTCTACGCGGTGTTTGACTTGCTCAGTTCCTGCCTGATTGCATCAATGAGCTCTTCTTTTAGCTTAGTTAATTCTTTTCTCATTTCATCTAGAATGTCCTGCTTTAGCCCGTCATAGTCCAGTCCCTCTGTCTGGACTCCGTTGGCACTGGGCTGTGACGAGGGCGCAGATTTTGGTCTGGAAATAACAGGTGACTTGCTGCCATTCATTGTATTTGTTCTTTCCCAAGGTTTTCTTGTCGGTTCAGGTGTACTTGTTGAAGAGGCCTTAGAGGTTACAGACTCTGAATTTTCATGTTTGTCCTGTTTTTGTTCTTTTTGTATTGATCCCTTTTCAGCAATTCTCCTCCTCCTGGCCAGCAGGGCAGTCACTTCTTCCATTAAACCACTACCCCTAAAGGAAGGGGTCCATTTCCACGACCCGTATCTGTTTTAGATGACGCTGAATTCACACCAATGGTAGTCCCTCCGCTTGGGAAGGAGGCATCCTCCATGCACAACAGTTTCCTAAGTTTTGCTCTAATAATTGCAGCTGCAAGTCCAGTTAAAGGGCGATTGTCTTCAGACAGGGATCCCGAAAAGAATCCAGATGCAGGGAGGGGAGAAGCAGGTGGTGGAGAAGGGGGGGGTATATGATTAAGAGGTGGTGGAGGAGGCAGAGGCGGGGGCCCTGAGGTTGGAAGTGGAGGAGGCAGAAGGGTCCTGGGGAAGGAGGGAGCGCGGCTGATGCCTGGGCAGGACCTGGTGGGAGTGGAGGAGGGGGTGGGGGTGCAGGTGGTCCCAAGACAATGTCCTGCTGGGCTGGAGTCTCGGCCGGCGGAGAGGCTGCCTGCAAGTCTGGCTCAGAAGCAGAGGAGTCGCCTCCACAGAGGCAGGGGCAGCAGCATTTGCCATTCTTGGCTCTCGCTCCCATTCCAGCTGCTCCCTTTCTAGCTGCTCTCGCGGCTCTCGTTCTGGCCTTTCCCAGGCCCGTCTCTCCAGCCCCTCCAGCTCTTGTCTTTCCCTCTTCAGCCTTTCCCTTTCTAACCTCTCCCTCTCCAATCTCTCCCTCTAGCCTGTCCCACTTCAGCTCCTTTTGTTGCTGTTCTTGTAGTTGCCTTCTTTGAATTTCCAATTCTTCTTGTGATGGGCCATTGTGAACCTGGGCAGGTAGCTGTGAATTTTGTCTAGGCAACATTGGCCCTGTTTCCTGTGAATTCAACACTTCTAAGGCATGCATCATGGCACTTGCGAAGACACTGGCATCTTCTTTGCTGCCAAAGTTGAGACCGTACACCTGTCTAGTGTAGTGTCCCCCCATTGGTGGAACGTCTGTGTTCCTTGATTGTACTTCAGCCCTTTAGGAATGGCACAATTTACCACGACCTGATGGTCCTGAATCTTCCTGCCCACCACTCAATGTGTTGTTCCATGTATGACGATATATATGAACTGTGCTGAACCCAGCTGAACCACCAGCTGGTACCCACTTTTTATTGGCATCATTGTAAACCATCACAGCAGCTCTTGCCTGACAGATACACTTAAAATAATAAGTGAACAGAGTATCATGCCATTCCGTTCTGGTCTGCAGAGTCGCTGCTGAAAAGTCAGCTGATAACCTTATAGGAGTTCCCTTGTGTGTTATTTGTTGCTTTTCCCTTGCTGCTTTTAATATTTCCTCTTTAATTGTTGTCATCCTGGTCACAGTGCAGCGTGGTGTATTCCTCTGTGGGTTTATCCTGTATGGAACTCTCCGTGCTTCCCGGACTTGGGTGATTGTTTCCTTTCCCAGGTTAGGGAAGTTTTCAGCTATTATCTCTTCAAATATTTTCTCAGGCCCTTTCTCTCTCTCTTCTCCTTCTGGGACCCCTATAATGTGAATGTTAGTGTGCTTTATGTTGTTCCGGAGCTCTCCTGAACTGGCCTCATTTCTCTTCATTCTTTTTTCTGCTCCACAGTAGTGACTTCCCCTACTCTGTCTTCCAGCTCACTGATCCATTCTGCTTCATTTACTCTACTGTTGATTCCTTCTAGTGTGTTTTTCATTTCAGTTATTGTACTGTTCAACTGTTAGGTTGTTCTTTATATTTTCTAACTCTTTGTTAAAAAACACTTGTAACTTATCTGTGCGTCCATTTTTCTCCCAAGTTCTTGGATCACCTTTACAATCATTACTCTGAACTCTTTCTCAGGTAGATTGCTTACCTCCACATCACTTAGTTCTTCTGGGGTTTTATCTTGGTCCTTCATCTGAAACACATTCCTCTGCCACCTCATTTTGGGTTAATTACCTTTCTCGACTTTGGAGGAGTAGCTCTCTGTAGGAGACGTCCTGTGTGTCCCAGCAGTGCACTCTCTCGTCACCCAAGGGCCAGGGGCCCCAGGGTAATGTCCGGCCTGCGTTTGAGACAACAGGCTGCTGGATCGTAGTTTACTTCCTTCTGGTTTCTGCCCCCCAGGGGTGAGGCTGGTCTAGAAGCTTGGGTAGGCTTCCTGGCGGGAAGGGCAGATGCCTGCCCACTGGTGGTGGAGCTGGGTCCTGGCCCTCTGGTAGGCAGGGCTAGGGGCATGTCTAGAGGCGGCTGTGCGATCAGGAAGTCTCTAGGCAGCCCGTCTGCTAATGGGTGGGGCTGTGTTCCCACCCGGTTAGTTGTTTAGCCTGAGGCTGTTGGGTGGGGCTGGGTCTTGTTGCTAATGATGTCGGCCTCGAGGAGGGTTCATGCAGATGAACAATCCCCTTCTGCCACCAGCATGAGCCACAGCCACCCCCCAGCTGCCCGGGAGACCCTCCAAGACCAGCAGGGAGGTCTCGCCCAGGCTCCTATGAGGTTACTGCTTTTGCCCTTGGTCCCGGTGCATGAGATTCTGTGCAATACCTTCAGGAGTTAAGTCTCTATGTCCCCCACTCCTGTGGAGCTCTGCATTAAGTTAAGCCCTGCTGGTCTTCAAATCCAGATGCTCTGAGGGGCTCTTCTTCCCAACACCAGACCCCCAGGCTGGGAAGCCTGATGGCGGCCTCAGAACTCTCACTCCTGTGGGAAAGCCTCTGCAGTGTTATTATTCTCCAGTGTGTGGGTCACCCACGGGCGGGGGTGGAGGGATGGGGGGGATTTGATTATATTGCGAGTACCCCCCTCCTACCATCTCATTGTGGTCTCTTCTTTATGCCTTTAGATGTAGAAGATGTTTTTTGGTAGGTAGGTTCCAGTCTTTTTTGTAATCAGTGGTTGTTCAGCAGTCAGTTGTGATATTGGTGTGTTCATGAGAAGGAGGTAAGCTCAAGGTCCTTCCACTCTGCCATCTTGAAAGCCTCCAACATAGATTTTTTTTTTTTTTTTTTTTTGCAGTATGCGGGCCTCTCACTGTTGTGGCCTCTCCCGTTGCGGAGCACAGGCTCCAGGCGCACAGGCTCAGCGGCCATGGCTCACGGGCCCAGCCGCTTCGCGGCATGTGGGATCTTCCTGGACCAGGGCACGAACCCGTGTCCCCCACATCGGCAGGCGGACTCTCAACAACTGCGCCACCAGGGAAGCCCCAACATAGCTTTTAATGTTTTAACAATTTTGGTTGGGGTAACCTTGGAGAATAAAACATCGGAGTGATTAAGATTTAGACCAGCTAGTCAAAATGCTTTATCATTAATGATCCAAAATATTGATAAGTGGAATGAGTTACTCTAGGGGTAGCAGCACAATTGTAGAGTTCATACTGATGATAAGGTTTATGACCTTGATGCTGGATCAGTATATCCCAATAGTATAACTGCTATTAACGGTCTGTTCAGTGATTAGTAAAGTCCTGTTTGATCTGAGTTCAGACTGGAGTAATCCCAGTAGGTTTCTATTCTATATTTCTTGCAGTATGAAAGAACAAGAGAAATAAGGCCTACTTTACAAAATGTCTTCAAACTAATTGATGATATAATCTCAATTCAATTAATTTATACATACCCCACTATAGAACAGGGTTTGTTAGGGTGGTAGAGCCCGGTAATTGTGTGAAACTAAAACCTTTATCCGCAGAGGTTCAAGTCCTTTTCCTACGGAAATATTTATAATCTGCATTCTTTCACTAATTCTACTTTTACTAGCTGCAGCATTCCTCACATTAATGGAACGGAAATTCCTAGGCTATATACAAATCCAGAAAGGGCCACACATCGTCAGCCCTTATGGATTATTATAACCCATTGCTGATACAGTCAGATTATTTATTAAAGAAACAGTATGACCATCAATCTCATCAATTTCTGTATTATCGCACCAAGTCTAGCCTCAAGCCTGGCTCTCACAAGATGAACTCCTGTCCCCCTACCCTTTCCACTAGTTAATATAAACCTAGGTGTACTATTTATACCAGCTATCAAGCCTAGCCATTTTTTCCATCCTCTGATCTGTATGCGTTTTGGATTCAAAATACACAGTCATCGGAGGTTTCCATGCAGTAGCACAGACAATCTCATACGATGTAACAGTAGCAATTATTCTCTTATCAGTTCTAGTGATAAATGATCATTTACACTTTCAGCAGTAATTATTACACAAGAATACCTATGACTAATTTTCCCATCCTGACCCCTAGCCAGAATGTGATTTATCTCTACTCTAGCAGAAACCAACAGAGTCCCATTTGATTTAACCTATATTTGGCTTCAATGTAGAAAATGTAGCAGGCTTATTCACCCTGTTCTTCCTAGCAGAATATGTCAATATCATTATAATAAATATTTTCACAACAATCCTATTTTTAGGAGCATTTAACAACCCCTACATGCTAGAATTCTATAGAGCCAATGTCATCATTAAAACACTCCTCCTAACAATCTCCTTTCTATGAATTCAAGCATCCTGCCCACAATTTTGATAAGATCAGCTTATATATCTCTAATGAAAAAATTTTTACCACTAACATTAGTCTTATGTGTATGAGAAGTTTCACTACCTGTCATCACATCAGGCATCCCACCACAAACATAAGAAATATGTCTGACAAAGAGTTATTTTGATAGAGTTAGTAATAGAGGTTTAAACCCTCTTATTTCTAGAATCATAGAAATTGAACCTACCCTTAAGAATTTTAAATTCTTCATGGTAAAGTCAGCTAACTAACTATTGGGCCCATACCCCAAAAATGTTGGTTTACATCCTTCCAGTACTAATAAACCCTCTTGTGTTTACTATCATTCTACTAACCATTATCTCAGGAATTATAATTGAAATAACAAGCTCAGACAGGTTACTATTATCCCCATTCTAATTTTAAAAAAAAATTTAACCCATAAGTGTGAACAATAGCACAAATACCAGTAGAAAATCTAAGGCAACCCAGTTATCTAATACTACTTGGGCTAAGGAATATAGGGATATCTGTTGTGCTGCAGTGCAGTCTTTTTGGCTGTTTGACTAGTGGTGGCTGATAAATTTCTGATCTTTTTGTTTACATACACTCCTGCATTAGGAACCAAGATTCCCAAAAGATTTGCCACTGGTATCTTGGTATTTTGCTAACACAGATTGCTTGACTCTTTAATGAAGAGAGAAAGGAGATTCATTTATTTCCTGATGTATAGACAATGGGATAACGTAATATTCTAATAAATATATACCTTCTATTTGTCAGCTATTAAGACATTTTTCAATTAAGTAAGGGACAGAGGGAGGGGGTCCTGGGGTAAGTATTGCTCAGTCTCTAGGGACTGAAGATAGTATCAGACAAGGAATGGCCACATTAATACGTTGAAGAATTTAAACCTGAAAGATTAGGTCAGAGGGAGGTTGGTCTGGGTGAGTGGTAACATTAGCAACATCTGAAAAGTCAGTGACAGGTATTATGAGGGGCCTATCCCAGTAGCTATGCTTTGTGACAACTTTACTAAAGAATTTTCTTTCCATCTTCAATATTGGGGCAAAAGTATAGCTAGAAGTAGAAGAGTAACTTTCAGTTTTGATAGGGAGACAAACATTTGAATAACAGTTCAATCGAACTAGTAGGATGGGTCTTACAGGCTTGGCCCGGATTCTTGGGTCAGCTGTCCACTCACTGTTTGTCATCGTCTTCTCGTCCTGGCTTGATGGTTGTTTTAAGGTGAGTTTGAGGTCAGCAGTCCCCTCTACAGACCAGTCTGATGCAGAGGCCCTTTTTAAGTGAGAAATAAAAATTGGAGAGTTAATTCCCTTCAGTTTTACTGTGCATGAGCCAGTTAAGAGTACCTGATAAGGATCCTTCCTTTTAGGTTTGAGATAGTCCTTTAAATGATATCTTTTCCAGTATGCCCAATCTCCTAGGTGCAGGTCATGGACCATCTGATCTTCATCCAAAGATAGAACACTGTGATCGGCTTCAGAAGCAAGCTTGGAATATCCTTTTAATAATTCAATTAAACTTTACAATAATGTGACATAACAAAGCGGCATCTCGGATGTAGGCAGTAAGTACACCACCTCAGTACATATAAAACCTCAATATCCACGAAGGTATATCATTGAAACTTAATTTTTCTATATAAATTATCTTCATTTTGACCAAACATAGTCAAATTAAGACTAATTTGTTTGAAGAATAAATCTGGTTTCTATACACTTACCCTGATTATTTACATAAGTGTAACTGATCATATAGGCCCTTTGAAATTTGGCTTTATTGCAACTTTTCATAAGGGACCTCAAATTGAACTTTTAAAAGGCCTCTCAAAGCCAGGAAAGCCATGCCATTAGATTCTACCTGCAATACCTACAGATTTAGGTGGATTCCTCTCTAAGTATGTTCCAAAATATCTTGAGGTTCTTATTTCTGCCAGGAAGTGGACTTCCTTTTTCACCTGGAAAGGCTGTGAGGAACCTAAGAGATTCTACATTCAGGAGGAATCAGGTAGAGAGAAAAGATAAATGCTTCAGTTCTGCTTACAAAGGAATAATTTACTAAATTGCTGTAAGTCATACTTTGCTTAAGGTGAAAGGTTTCCTTATATCTGGAAAACAAAGGTGAAAAGCCAGTAATATTTCAGACAAAAAATCATAAAAATTATAATCATATTTACAAGCTCATTCAATCCCATATAATTAATTTTTGCTCTGCTTGAGTCCAGTTTTCCCATTAGTTTTGGTGACCTTGCCTGATGATTGAGGATATTTTTTTTAAAGTTTTTGAGGTTTTTGTTAAGGCTTATGTGATTTGTCACGTGAAGTGGGTGCCTTGTTCACTGGAGATTGTGGAAAGTATACCCCAAGTGGAAAACACATTTTCCAACAGTTTCCTTGTCATTGTGAGGGCATCAGCCTTGCAGCCAGGGAAGGCCTTAACCCATCAAATAGAAATGGGGTTTGCCAGGAAGCCAGGAAAAGCCAAGCAGCCGTCTTGGTTTCCCATATCCCAGACTGTTTAATTCACAGCTATTGTTTACCCATCTTAATTTCTCTGATTTAGGAGCAGACTGTTGTCATGTTATAAGGACATCAGGATGGCAAAAGCCTGACAATGAGGTGTTAATTTTTTGTAGACACAGAATGGACTTCACCTACAAGTGCCATCAGCTCTGTTGTTGCCTTTGCATGAAAGAGCAGAACATCTCCCTAATACTCGGAGGTTCAGTCACTTTAGTGTGAGCCTCGATTTTGATGACAAAGAAACATTCTATGTCAGGACATATAAGATTTTCAGGAATGTCATATAATTTCTGGAACATTTACACTATATACTTATAGACATAAAGAAGGCTTAATGTTGACAATGCTTCCCATGTCAATTATGACCAAATAAGCATAATTAGTTGAATATCTCTCTCTTTGAGACACTTCAGGACAGTATCACTTCATTTTCCATTAACTAAATCCATTTTCTTTCTTCAATCCTCCTTTTACTGAAAACACACATCTTTTTTTTCCTTGAATACTCAAATGTTTACCTTATTACTTCTACTAACTTTAATTACAAATATAATATTTAACCCTTGAAAACCTTAATCCCTAACAAAAACCAAGAAACAGTACATTGTGAACTGTTATACCAGCGTTTCCTGATTGGCAAGCTTATCAACGTATTTCAACAACCTTTAGAAACATACATTTTCTCATAGCATGATTTCTTTTCTCATTGTGGTACAAGACATGTGTCCAATAAACCCAAACATCTTTAGTTTTTCTCTGGTAAGACAAAGTAGGTAAATTTAGACATGCTGAGCAATTAATGTTTTAGTATTTTTATCTTAATTGGAAATGATCTGGATAGTTAGTGAATTCCCATCATTTAATTTAATTTAGCACAACTCCAAAGTTTCAAGTTACCCAAAATCTGGAGAAACTCTTTTTAGGTATACATACCATAAAGCATAATCATTTTTAAAGAGTTCACCTAAAAGCTTTTATCCCATTTATCTCAATTTTATTACTTATGAAAATACTACCATACTAAGTTAATTTTCTTGTTGACAAATTTTGTAACAGAGGTAGCATGAGCTTATTGACTTTTAGGAAACCTAGGTACCAAATAAAAGTATTATACTTCATACTGATGACCCTAAAGGCATGTTTGTATTAATCAAGTCAACAACTTAAACTTATTTTCATGTACTGAAGATTAATCCTAGATCGCATGCTCCTCTAAAAATTTGGGTTAGCTTTTTGTTACAATTAGAAATATCTGATTTGTAAGTCAATTAAATAGAGCTCTTTTATGAATTCTTTTTTTTTTTTTTTTTCGGTACGCAGGCCTCTCACTGTTGTGGCCTCTCCCGTTGCGGAGCACAGGCTCCGGACGCGCAGGCTCAGCGGCCATGGCTCACGGGCCTAGCCGCTCCGCAGCATGTGGGATCTTCCCGGACCGGGGCACGAACCCGTGTCCCCTGCATCGGCAGGCAGTCTCAACCACTGCGCCACCAGGGAAGCCCTATCAACTCATTTTGATGATATCATCTGGAAGTAGAAACATACTTGTAACGGACATACAGACATACACACATCCAGATAGACACAGATATCTCATAGTTTTCCTGCCTGAGGTTTAAAAAGCCTTTTTATTCCCTTCAGTTTTACATTCCACTAATTGAGCCAAGGCTGTAGTCTCAAACAATGTGGGCTGCGTTAGCACTTCAAGGACATGATAAGAGTCATAATTACAAGTTTTCTCCTAGGAGTACTTTTATTCTTAGAGTCAGAATTTTGAAAAGATGTTGTATCAAGCCAGCTTTCTTTAATTGTGCACACAAAAATCAGTTTTGAATGTCAAAAAAGTTCCATCCTGGCCATTTTTGGATTAGGTAAGTACTTGTAAGTATTAGCTCCATACCAATTGTCGAAGCCAGCTAGAGTGTCAGTGGGTGGATGCCTGCCCGGGAGCTGGTAGGTTTTAGAAGCGCAATTTCACGCTTTCTTCTAGTTTCATTCTATTATAAAGTACACATCTAAAATTAAATTTAAATGTCCAATTTTAAGCCATTTTTTTAAAAAGTCAACCAACACAGTTCACTCCAAAATTTCTTCCAGGCCTTCCTGCTTAGAAATTCCCCCAGGTCCTCTCCCTGGAAACTTACCCCTAGGACCTCTTCACCTAGGAAATATACCAGTATCCCCTTAAGACTCCAAGTCTCAAGATAACAGCTCAAATAAAAGTCAAACTGTCACTTAGCACAAGGAGATCCAGATATGAGGAAGAACTCACCAAAGCACCTGAAGGGTGCTTTGAAGCCAGAGGGGCTCAAAGGGCCCAGGCTTGGTCTCCCGAGCACCGGTCCAAAGTAGATCCAGGTGACCTCAGGCGGGTTTTTCTGATATCCTGCTGACTATGCCAAGTAATTTCAGTGAAAATAATCAATAAACAATCTAGAATAGGAATAGAAAAGAGTTTTGTTTTATAAAAGAGCCAAACTGAGGACTACAGATCCCAGAAGACAACCTCTCAGGTAACTCTGAGGAACTGCTTCAGAGAAGCATGGTTTTCAGTACAGTTTTATATCTTGTCAGAACAAAGAACATTAAAGCCAGGAATACATTCCTTCAAGGTTTCAAAAATAAATAAATAAAAACGAAAAAGAAAACTACACATGTACACAACAAGTCAGTATGGCCTTGACACCTGGGAAAGAGTCTTATCATTGAAGGGTCTTACCAGAATTGGCATCCCAGGAAGGGAAGCATTTAATCTTTATTTTTAACGTAGACATTCTTTACTTCTGGTCAGTGTGCCCTTTTCTTTAACAATTAAAGCAGGTGAGCAATGTATGATAGCCCACAAACTGGCTATTTTTAAGTTAGCATAAAATTTGAGTTAAATCATGTATAAGCCAGAATGACTTCCCCGTACCTCAATATGTGAAAATTTCTTTTATCGGTGCAGAATAACACTACCTTCTTACTATTTATGCCCAGCTCATGTACTGCAACACTGTCATTGTCACACACGTTAAACAAAACACCTTTCAACACAACCCTTATCATTACCATCATATTATCACTGGGAGGTCTCCCACCCCATCAGGGTTTTTACCCAAATGAGTAATTATCCAAGAGAAAACAAAAAACAACCACATCCTTCTGCCAACACTAACAGCCATCATAGTACGACTCAACAGGTATTTCTACTTTCGGCTAACGTACTCCATGTTACTAACTATATTCCCTTCAATAAATAACTTAAAAATAAAATGACAATTCAAACATACAAAACAAATAACCTTCCTATCATTACTAATCCTCAATATCCACACTATTACCACCCTTAATACCCATTCTATCAGCGCTGGATGAGGAATTTAGGCTAGTATAGACCAAGAGCTTTCAAAACCCTAAGCAAGTGCAATTAACTCCTGAAAATAAGGATTGCAAGACTCTATCCTACATCAATTGAATGCAAATCAAACACTTCAAGCTAAATCCTTACTACATTGCTGGGCTTCCACCCCACAAAATTTTAGTTAACAGGTAAATTCTCTAGTCAGCTGGCTTGAATCTACTTCTCCCACCATCAAGAAAAAAAGAGGTGGAAGAAGAGCCAGCAGAGCTGAAGCTGCTTCTTTTTTTTTTAATTGAATTTTTTTTTTTTTTTTGCGGTACGTGGGCCTCTCACTGCTGTGGCCTCTACCGTTGCGGAGCACAGGCTCCGGACGCGCAGGCTCAGCGGCCATGGCTCACGGGCCCAGCCGCTCCGCGGCACGTGGGATCCTCCCAGACGGGGGCACGAACCCATGTCCCCTGCATCGGCAGGTGGACTCTCAACCACTGCGCCAGCAGGGAAGCCCCTAAAATAAATTTTTTTATACATCTTTATTGGAGTATAATTGCTTTACAATGGTGTATTAGTTTCTGCTGTATAACAAAGCGAATCAGCTATACATATACATATGTCCCCATCTCCTCCCTCTTGAGCCTCCCTCCCACCCCTCTAGGTGGTCACAAAGCACCGAGCTGATCTCCCTGTGCTATGCGGCTGCTTCCCACTAGCTAGCTGTTTTACAGTTGGTAGTATATATGTCCATGCCACTCTCTCACTACATCCCAGCCTCCCCTTCCCCACCCCACCGTGTCCTCAAGTCCGTTCTCAATGTCTGCATCTTTGAATTTGCAGTTCAATTTGTTGATTCACCCCAGGGCTTGACAAAAAGAGGGCATAACCTCTGTCTTTAAGATTTACAGTCTAACACTTGCTCAGCCTTTTTTACCTATGTTCACAAACCGCTGATTATTTTCAACAAATCACAAAGATATCAGGACTTTATTATTTGGTGCTTGAACTGAAATAGTAGGCACCACTTTAAGTCCATTAATCCGTGCTGAGCTAGGCCAACAGAGTGCTGCTTGGAGCTGACCAAATCCATAATGTAGTCGGAACATGCATTTGTCATAATTTTCTTTATAGTTATACCTATTATGATTGGAAGGTTCAGAAACTAGCTTCTCTCCGTAATAACTGGGGCACTCAATTTAGCATTTCCCCGAATAAATAATATAAACTTTAGACTACTTTCCCCATCAGTCTTACTCCTACTCATATCATCAATAGTAGAAGCTGGTTCTGGTACCGGTGGAACCATATATTCAGCCCTAGCCGGCAGTCTGGCCCTTGCAGGAGCCTCTGTCCACCTCACCATTTTCTCCTTACATTTAGTAGATGTTTCCTCAATTCTTGGTGCTGTTACTTTTATTACTGCCATCTTTAATATAAACCGCCAGCCATTATCCCAATATTAAACACCATTATTTGATCTGCCCTAGTTATAGCCATATTACTATATCACTCTCGGTTCTAGCAGCCGGAATTACCATACTGTTAACAGATCAAAATCTAAACACTGCTTTCTTTTACCCCACAGGAGGAGACCCAACCCTCCACCAACAGCTATTTTGATTCTGTGGTCTCCCTGAAGTCTATATTCTTATCCTACCAGGGTTCAGAATAATCTCACATATCGTGACATACTATTTGGGACAGATATATGGGAATAGTATGAGCCATGTCCACTGGCTTTTTAGGATTTATCTTGTGGGCCCCTCGTATGTTTACCGTAGGAATAGATGTTGACCCATGAGCATGCTTTACATCAGCTACCATAACTATTGCTATTCCTTTAGCAGTAAAAGTGGCTGATAAACAACTCTTCATAGAGATTATGGTATAGTATAGCATAATGAGACTTATGCTTTATTTTTCTTTTTACAGTAGGTGGCTTAACAGGAATCATCTTAGCCAGTTCATCCCAGGACACTGTCTTCCACAATACAGACTAGGCAGTAGCACATTCCAGTATGTAATGTGAATGGGAGCAGCCTTCACTATTATAGGAGGCTTTGTACACTGATTTCCAATAACCTCAGGTCATACACTTAACATGAGCAAAAATTCACTTCACAATTTTATTTGTAGTAGAAAATATGATTTTTTTTTCCCCTGCAGCACTTTCTTGGCTTTTCAGGGATGCCACGACTTTACTCCAGCTACCCTCAAGCACACACAAGAAATATTTCACTCATTCATCTCATTAACAGCAGTAATGCTAATAATCTTCAAATTTTGAGATGTATTTGCATCTAAATGAGAAGTTTCAGAAGAGGAACTAACTACTACTAACCCAGAATGGTTACATGAATGCCCTCTACCATATTCTATACTTGAAGATCATACCTATGTAAATTTAAAATAAGAAAGGAACTGAATCCTCAACCAGTTTCAAGCCAACACCATAACTATTATGTCTTTCTTAATAAGTGAGATAATAGCAAAAAATTATGTAACTTTGTCAAAGTTGAATCATAGACAAAAATACTGTATAACACGATGGCAAATCCATTTCAGCTAGGCTTTCTAGATGCAACATCACCTATTATGGAAAAACTTTTACATTTTCATGATCATACATTAATAATCACTTTTAAAATAAGTTCTCTAGCCCTCTGTATTATTTCATTAATATTGACAACTAAACTTACTCATGTACACACAATAGATGCACAAGTAGAGACAATTTGGACCATGTACCGGCCATCATTCGAATCTTAATTGCCCTATCCTCACTGCAAATCTTTTACATGATACATGAAATCAGTAACCCTTCCCTAAACGTAAAAACTGTGGGTCATCAATGATACTGAAGCTATGAACACACAGATCATGAAGATTTAAAATTTTACTCCTCTATAATCCCCACATTAGATCTAAAACCAGGAGAATTATGACTAATTCAACAACGAAGTAGCATAGTCATTGAATATTAGTTTCATCTGAAAATGTTTTATACTCGTGAGCTGTTTCTTCTTTAGGCCTAAAAACAGATGCTATTCCAGGACACCTAAATTAAAGAACCATAATATCGACAGGACTAGACCTGTATTGTGGACACTAATCAGGAGAAATCATTTTCCTTCATTCAAAGACAGGACAGAGGGAGATGGCGTGAGCCACGGGGTGAATCCAGAGCCCACAGAGGATGCACTCTCTGAGCTCCAGGACAGGAAGGGGGTCTCTGGGGGTCCCGGGCCACCCACCACTCCCTCCTGAGCGGGGTCTTGGGAACATTCTGTCGGTGATGTGGCAGCCTAAGCATTTGCCACAGCCCTCACGCTGTGGCCCGCCCCCCAAGCTCCAGGGATCGCATTCCACACACTGTGGGTCCCCCCTGCAGGGTCCTTCCTGCTGCAGGAGCAGAGACCACCCAGCTAGCACCCCTCTCCCCAACCAGCGGGGAGAGCAGGTGGAAGGCGGTGCACCAGAGGAGTCTCACTCAGACATCAGTGCCCCAGGGCTGCCAGCGCGGACAGCAATGATGCAGATGACGAACAGCCCAAGACACGGGAGCAGAGGGCCCCAGAGGCGGCTGGTCAGGTCCTGGCTCATCTGTGGCCCGCACGCCCTGTCCCTCCTACAGCCTCTTCCTCACACGCCCTCTCCCTAAATATAGGGTATTCAGATGCAAACAAGCAGAGCTTCGATGGGCAAACACTGCAGGATTCCACTCAAATAGGGGCCCAAGAGTCGACAACTCATGGACCTAAGTGGTCGTTGGCAGCAGGGCTTCGGGAGGGGATGGAAGTGAGACTTTCATGGTCGTGGAATTTTCTAGAGATGGTGGTAATGGCTCCACAACAAGGTGAATGTACCTGATGCCTCAGAAACATGCACTTAAAATGATGATGATGGTAAATGGTGTGTGATGTGTGTTTTATTTCATTTAAAATTTTAAAATGTCTGGTTAACTGAGACTCCAATCTGACCCCTTTGTTACAAATGTGCAAGGTCAAAGCACTGTCCCCCACCTCGGGCACATGGCATGTGGAGGACCATTCTTAGGGGGGGCCAGTCTGTGTTACCTGAGCTCTGTCCACGGGAACCCAGACAGCAGCAACCCCATAGATAAGACATATGATCTGCTATGATATTAACATGATACCACCAAGGGTTGTCACTCAGCAGGAGGACCACCCTGCTCAAAGGTGCCTGTCCTCATATGAACATGACAAGGTTAAGAGAAGAAAAGGGACCACAGGTTAATCAGGGCGACACCCTCAATTCGGATGTTGGAAATCTCAGAGGGGACAAGACACACTGCAGGCAAAGAGCAGACATGGGGTCTGCACATGAGCCTGACCCACACGGATGGGGTGAGCCCCACACAATCCCCAGACACCGCAACTAGGGTCACACATCCCCCTGGTCAGGATACCATGGCTGTGCTGCATGAGCCCCCAACGTGGGAACAAGCCAGGTCCCTGGGACCAGAGAAAGAAGTGTAGGGTCTGTCTCCTCTCCTAACACTTGCCCCAGAGAAGTCAGTCCCCTCCTGTTTTCACTTTTTTGTGCTGAAGTTGAACACACTACCTTGGTTCTGGCAGGCTTGGTCCTCTCCTGATTTGCTGGGGTGTTGAGAAAACTCACAGGACAGCAGGGCTGAAAGAGGAGGGGCAGGTCCGGACTCTGCTGAGCAGAGATGGTTGACCAGAAGGAGATTACAGAGACACATCTCACCTGCTGCCGATCGGCCTTACACCTAGATCCATGTGCCCGGCAATCAATTCACCAGGTAAACCTGCCTTCCTACTCGCTCTGCGTGTGCTGGTGAATTGGAATAATCATGAGGTAGCCCACCTGAGGAGTCTCCACCAGCCACAGGGAAGGTGAACCTTGCAGGGGTAAGGACTAAGGCCCTTACCATGGCTCCTTTGGGAGGGCCATGTAACCACACTCAGAGCAGAGCGCTGTCACCCAGACAAGCCCACCTCAGCTCCAGACCCCAGACGTCTGAGCACTGACATTCGGACAGAGGCGTGGAGCTTCTCAGTACTGAGGCCAGGCCAGGTCTCCATGTCCCCCTGAAGCTCCCAGGACAGAGGCCAGGCCAGGTCCCCATGTCCTTGTGCACAAAGAACACGGTCAGGTCTAAATATTCTCATTGTAGACAGCACATGGTCAGGTCTAAACATACTCAGTGTAGACAGGACATGGAGCTGTCTAACCCTACCGTGTAGACAGAACTTGATCAGGTTTAAACTAGCTTAGGGCTGCTCTCCCAGGAGGCACAGATCACACATGTGGGGTCTCTCATCTCTGGACAGGGGCTCACCCTCGTGCGGGAACCAGGATGTACATTTCTGGGAGAATAAATCAACATTGGGCTCGCACACTTTACCCACATCAGGAAACTAAACAAAATCTTTCTGACATTAAACATTTCAACGTGCAAAACAAAAACGTTACCAATTTCTCTGGCCACGTGATGGTCAGGATCCCGGGCTAACCCTGGAACTTCTTGCAGTGCAGCCCTGTCCAAGAAGTGGCCTGATTCCAGCATCCCAGGCCCCCAACAGGAGGCGGCCTCAATGGAAGCCCAGGAAGGACAGTGCATCCCGCGGGCCAAATCGGGGGAGCACGCTCACGGCAGCTGAGGGCACCGCACACAGGTCCTGCTTCCTGGCAGCATGTACCAGGGGGTGAGGGCTCCTACAGCACCCAGCCAGGCTGCTTCGTGCACCAGGGCTGATTTGAGGGGCGAACGCAGGGAGAGGCTGGAGCACAGAAGCCATCTGAGCGCAGAACTAATCCACTTTCTGTCGCTATGGGTTTGCCTGTTCTGGATGTCTCATGTTAGTGGAATTAATAAATTGTCCTTTTGTGTCTGGCTTCTTTCTCTGAGCATCATGTTTTCAAGGTTCATCCATGTTGCAGCCGATGTCAGCGCTTCACTCCTTTTCATGGCTGAGTTAATACTCCCCGCCCCCGCCCCCTTACTTTTAACTCTATAATTTATTGTGACTCCCTGCCCACACTGTATAGGGCCGATGAGAAATTCACCTCCTGTCATTCTTGGGCCGTAACCTGCATTTTTAACCGACACCCAGGGGTCCTGTGCAGAAGCTGAAAGCCCAGCCCCACACGGTGCACAGTCATCCTGTGTGACCGGAGCCCAGGAGGAAGGGTGAGACAGGCCTGCATGTTTAGAGGACCAGCCCTGCAGTCTCATGTGAAACCAACTTGCTGGTCAGTGTCCTGTGAGAGCTGTCCTCAGGGCACCATGTGGGGAACACAGAACGGTCAAGGGCCACAGCACTGCAGTCAGTTCAGGCCCACCCACTGCAACTGTCTACTTGCAAAGTGCTAAGGCTGCAGGGGACGGTCCTTCCTGCCTCTTCCAGCTTCTGGGGACTCCAGGCATCCCTAGACCTGCGGCTGCATCTCTCTCATCTCTGCCTTCACCTTCACGTGGCTTCTCCTCTGTGTCTGTTATCTCCCCTCATCTTATAAGGACGCAGTCACACAGGACGAGGGCCACCCTAATGCCCTTGTCTTAACTACTTACAGCACCAGGCCCTACTTCCAAATAAGGTCATGTCCTGAGGCCCTGGGGTCAGGATGTGGCTGTCTCTTTCCATGGGTGGCGCTGGGGTGGGCAGACACAATCCCCCTTCACTCTAAGGTAACAGATCCCATATGACAGGTGTCCTTATAGGAAGAGGATATCAGGACACAGAGACACCAGGCACATGCCCAGGACCACCCGAGGTGACCAAGACTCTCCTGAACCATATCTCACCCAGACCCTGTCTGTGGCCTCCACCTTGGCCCCATCCTTGCGGGGCCTGCACAGCCCGGTCTCAGCAAGAATCCTGCTCAGTCAGCGCAGAAATGAGGGCACCAGAACACACCACTCCAGAATGTGCCTCTTTGGCATGTGGATTACTTTGAGCTAAAGGCCACCAAGAACCAGCAGATGCAGGGAAAGCTCTAGAACACGCCAACGAGGGAGACGACAGGACAAACCAACCCTGCCAACACCTTGAACACGGAGCTTCAGCCCCCAGAACCTGGGAGACAATGAATGTCTGTTGTTTAACCACCTGGTCTGTGGTGTTTGTTATGGCAGCCCCAGGAAACACGGACACCATCCTCTATGGAGAGCGGTGAAGAGCTGGGTTTGCACCTGAGCTCCACCACCAACGAGCCTCCCTTGGACCAGTTACCCCACCATCCAGGCCTCGGTTTCTCACCTGTAAAACGGGATTGGTTATAGTGCCCCATCTCACAGGGTCACAGGGTGGATTCCGTGAGCTAAAGCATGTGAGGCACTCAGAACTGAGGCGCACAATAACCATGCAGCATGTTGGCCATCACCCCAAAATTCTGGACCCTCTCCTCTGGTAGGGAAGTTTTCCCTCTAGTCTAGAGGAGGCCCATCCACTGGTACCACATCCAGCTGTTATAAACTCTTTGTATACAGCTGAGGGGGTTCAGAATTTGCCACCCCAAATGTCACCTTGGCATAAGGATTATTTGGAGTTGAGGTGATTGAGAAGCTGCAAAAAGAAAAACTCTGCCCTCCTCCATCTGCCTGATCCCTTGGTGAGGATGTCCCCCTCCCTCTCCTGTTCCAGGAAGGGAAGAAACAATCTTATCATCTGAGATGGTACTGACTTCAGTCTGCATAACAAACCTCACTAAGTCAGCTCTGTCCTCTCTTATTTTCCCCCACTTACTTACCTTCCCACAACTTCCTGTCCCTAGAAACTGAAACCTGTTTTCCTTTGTCTTGTCACTTCTCCAGAAACTTATCACCCTGTGTTAACATGGCACATAAGTCCTTAAGTCTAACTGTCTCTTTGCATCTCCACTTCTTTTCTGTGCAGGGCTCTGTACACAGACATAATAAACCTTTTGCTCCTGTTAATCTGTTATTTGTCAGTTTAATTTGCAGGTCCCTGGGACAGAACCTAAGAGAGTAGAGGAAAAATTTTTCATCCCCTATACCGCGTCAAATACACCAACAGCCAACCCCCGCTTTGTTCTTGTTCTGCCTCAGCAACAGACACCAACCCTCTCCCCACCCGTGAGACACTCAACTAGCACCCCGTCTCCATCTTCTCTTGCAGCCTGTCCCATGGCTCCCTCAGTCACACTCTGTCTCATAAATGTTCCCTGAGGCGAGAACCCAGGACCCCAGGCCACCTGGGGGGGGTGTGACATTCCAGCATCAAGTGTCCAGGTGGCTGGAGCTGGACTCTGCCATGCAGCACACCCGGGGGTGATTCCATCCCAGTGCCCTCCAGCTACAATGGCCCGCACATCGCCCACGCAGGTTTCTGAAATGCTGGCGGATCAGGGCCAGGGCTCAGACCCCAAAACCCCACACTCAGGGCTCTGTAGTGTGGGATGGCTGCATCATAGGGACCCCAATTAGGAGTGTGGTCAGCCTCAGTGTAGGGAGACACACCTCTGCTGTCCTTAGGAGAACAAGGGTGGGTCTGCGCCCCTCCCAACCACGCACCCCAGTGGGCCCCCTTCACAGCCAACTGGATTACTGATTGGAATCCAAGCCCTCGTGGATCCTATCCAAGTTGGGCCAGGTCGCAATGATCCCAGACCGAGGGGCTCAGGTGACTCCTGGGACTTCCCCATTTTGCTTTTAAGGGAAAACCACTGAGTTTCAAATGAAAGGAACCAGGACTCACCAACCCAAATGTGCATGTTTGGCATAAGGATTATTCTGAATAGAAGGCCACTGAGAACCAGCAGACTCAGGAAACGCTCTGAGAACAGGGCACAAACATTCCTTCCATAAAGGAAATTCACATTTATAAAGGAAATGCCCACTTGTAGGGACCTCTTCTCCCACACCTGGAAGAGGAGGCTGCGTAACAACTCTCACCAGTAAAAAAGGCAACGACTTGAATCTGCATCACAAGCCCCACTAACCCTCTTGTTCACCGGGCTTTCCGGACTGACTTCCCACGGCTTATCCCCGCCCCACCAACCCCTTCCCTCTGTCCAGCCCAGGACGGTATTTCAGCCCCCAATTCTCACTGCCTCCTTGAGGAATACTGCCTTATAAACTCCCACACATTCCATCTTTTTTCCCCTCTTGTTAGTCTGCCTTTTCTCAGTTTAACATCGGGGTTCCAGGCACTGAACCTGGAAGGGGAGTGGGCGCTGGAGCGGGCTGCCATCCATCGTGAAAGCCATCTTGGAAACTTCAGAAACGGCGTGAGCCACTGTTAACCACAGCTAGCGTTAGCAGTTAACTTACGGCCTTACACTGAATAAACTATATTCAGAATAAACGCAGCGAATTCTCAAAACTCACTACCATTACTGTAGACCTCACTGGTTATCATACTGCATTTACTACCATCTCTGCTCACTCCTACCCTCTCCCACCCACAGTGTGTGCGGTGGAAACTCTCTCTGGGGTTCTTCCCGGCTGCGCGTTCACGAATATCACATCGGAAACTCAAAACTGGCCACCGTGGAAATATCTACACCACTCTTCCGCATCCGAAACCCAGGACGCGATTCAGCAGAGGCTGCTGACGTCATGGAGGAAGGAGTGAGGTTCTACACACGTGGAGTTCGTAGTCTTACTCCTTAATTACAAGAAAATTCCAAGCAATACCAGAACTGCTCTCGTGTGTCGACTAGGGGAGCACGGGTGGTGGGGGAACAGGAGCCAGGCAAAAATCCACAAAAGCATCCCGTGAAGCCCTGGTCTCTCTGGAATTTACACCAAAGTCCTGTCCACTAGTATTTTTTGTTAATTGTTCGCTACATCCTGGGTATCAATTTAGCTAATAAACGTATGTGCCCATATATGCACCTTTTGGGGGAGCCCTTGAGAATCAGGATTGTGTGCTGTTATCACATGATATCAGCACAGCATCATCTTTGTTATCTGTGTACCACTGTCCTTCACATCATCTTATATCATAAACTGTGCAGGCATGCTGGCTCTTCTTTCCCTGGAGAGCAGGGTCCTGACCATTGGCCAGTACGTCCTTGCCCATGACCCTGTCACCACCCCCTGGGAGAACTCAGACCCTGAAACATTGGCTGGACTCACACCCAAAACCTAGGTGTCCAGGGGTATGGATTTTCCAGATTTTCACCTCAATTCCACAACTTGCCAAACTGGATAAACACGGCCACCTTGTACATTAAGATGTCAGCAAGAGCAGTGGACAGAGCTCCTACGAGACGGAAGAGGAGGAAAACATTGTGTCCGACCAGCAGGTCCGTGATTATGGCCGTGGTGAAGCCGGACACCCTCACTTGAGAACCAGACAAGGATGCTGTTGCTTCAGGATGTCTGCGTCTGGGTACTGTCACCACAGGAGAAAGGGTCACCCCAGTAGACCTCAGCCTCACTCATGCCTGAGTGAAGAAAAGAATGAAGGAAGGAAGGAACTGGTGGTAACCCAGCAGGGCATTCACAGGGGCCCCAGCCCCTCCCCGAGAGAAATTCCAGAGTCACTCCCAACAGGGAGCTCACCCGACACCTGCATTGCAGGCCCTCACACACGCTCCTTGACCCCAAACATGAATATGTTGAGTAAATGAACAAATGTCACTCCCAGATACAGTCACAAGAACCCCCACCTTTTAAGATGACCCCTGTACCATAGAAGCACACAGACATTTCTATTTATAGGATCCAGTGTTGCTCCAGGAAAATCCATCAAAAACGTGGCCTTGAAAATGGAAAGATCACCCCTTCCCTGTACCTACCTCGTACCTCCTCTAGGCCCGCCCACCTGCTCGGCATCCTCAGGTACACACACCTGATGATGTGCCTGTGACTGATATTAGTGGCAGCTGTTCCAGAAGCAGGGACGGTGGTGGTAATTGTTCCACTACAGTACTCGCACATTGCTTTGCAATTTTAATCCTCAACCGAGTGAAATAATTCCTGGGGCCTCATCTACACTGAGACAGAACAAAAAACATCCAGCCACAATGCAGATGAACTTGCAAAGCAGGCTGAGGAACTCGGTTCCTACACAGCCCACCCGGGACGCACAGTAGGCAGTGTACAGCAAATCCGACTCCAAACCACGGGGCTTAATTTCCCCGGAGAATAAAGGAAGACTCCCTTCTTCTGCTTTTGTAGGACATTTACTTTAGAAAGTGTGGGAATTCCTTCTCTGTCTCTTTGAAGCGTGTGCACATCTTTTAAAGGCAGAACACACCTCTGACACTACCACAGCTCAGAATGTTTCCTGCAGACGTGGGCGTGTGTCTGAAATGTGATGGAGGAGGAAACCCCGTCTCCCTGCTCCTGGGAGGAGAGGCCTGAGTCCAGTGGGCCCTGGCTCCAAACACAAAACCGCCTCCATTATCAAGACAACAGTGATTGTTTATCTGGGACAGCTGCACGAAGGGTGAGACTCTTCCGCCTCTGCAGCCTCTCAGTGGGTCTGCCCCGACGCCACCTGTGATGCACGTCACACTATGGTTTCATGCTGGGTCCAGAGTAAATGGTTTGTGGAATGTCCCCTCCCTCCTGTCACAGCTCAGGTCTGAGTGTCCCTCCACCTGTCACAGCCCAGGGTCTGAGTGTCCCCTCCCGCCACAGCCCAGGGTCTGGATGTCCCCTTCCTCCTGTCACAACCCAGGGTCTGGATGTCCCCTTCCTCCTGTCACAGCCCATTGCCTTTCGACAATGTTGAAGGTGACCTAAAGGTCCAGAAATCCTCTCACCCTCTGTGTCTGGGAAATGGCTTCCTGAAAAGACCCCTCCCCACAAAGACTGCTGAGACTCAGGAGCCCCCCTTTCCTGACCAGGCCACACAGACCCAGTCCCTCCCCGGGCTCATCAGCCAGGAGCTGACCTGCTCCTTCCCAGGATCTGTCAGAGCAAGGGCTGGTGACCCACGCGTCTCCCTCCTCCCTGGCCCAAACTGCAGCCGCCGGGTCAGAAGCCCTGCTCAGGGCACCTCCTGAGTCGGGGCCCTTGATCCACGTGCCGTCAGGCCACCTTTCGTGCCAACCCCTCGCCTGGGCCTTTGTACTTGTGTTTATTTACTCCTCTCCACGGAGAAACCGCCTTTGCCCCAACTCTCCAGATGCTTCCAGAACTTGTCAGGAATTCTCTCTGTAGTCATAGTCCCCCCTCTACAGCAATAGTCCTCCCCTATTGTTATATCCCCCCTCTACAGTAACAGTCCTCCCCTATTGTTATATCCCCCCTCTACAGTAACAGTGCTCCTCTATTGTTATAGACCCCACTCTCTAGTAAGTCCCCCCTCTAGTTACAATGCTGCTCTATTATCATAGTCCCCCTCTGCAGTAATAGTCCTCCTCTATAATAGTAGCCTCTGTACAGTAATAGTCCCCCCTCTACAGTGATAGACCTCCCTCTATTGTAACAGTCTCGCCTGTACTATAATAGCTCCCTTTCAACAGCAACAGTTGTCCTCTATTCTAATAGTCCCCCCTCTATGGTAAGAGTTCCCTCTCTACAGAAATAGTGCTGCCTCTATTGTAATAGGCCCTCTCTACAATGGTCCCCCTCTGTTGTAATAGTCCCTCCCCCTACTAGCACACTCTCATCTCCTTGTTATAGTCCCCCTTCCTCCTCGCAATAATTCTTTTGAAATGAAAGTCTCCTTTCTAACCCAGACTTGATTTTATTTTATAGGCCTAAAGGGACTGCAAGGATGACATAAAGCAAAACACTTATTGCAGGCCCCAGGCGTGGGTGGTGCAGAGGCGCCTGTGGATGTATGTCCCCCATCATGTGAGGCACCTGTGTGTGTGACTCACCACTGTGGTGACACCTGTAGGTGTGTGTCTGCATCCCCATCACAGAGGAGACCTCTCCCCAAACATAGGTCACACGACACTCAGGGTGTCTTGCCAACTCCCGTCCCCATGTCCCCAGGCCTCTCCCCATAATTCAGGTCACTTGAGTACTGAGTGTCATGTTCCTTCCTGTCCCACATCCCCCAGTTTCATCAGAATCTGGGTCACTTTGTAACAAGTCCCTCATCCTCCCATTTGCCCCCGCCTGAGAAGGTCATGGGTTTGTCCATGGTGGGAAGAAAATCGTCCCATCCCCGTGGACACCAATCCTGCACCTGCCAGGCACTCACCTCCTCCAGGTGCACAGGTGTGAGTTACCCACCCTCTCCCTCGACCGCAGACCCCAGCTCTCTGGTTTCCAAGTACAGATTCAGGTGTGCTCAGGAGTAGTGCAATCCCAGAACCGGCCAGGCGATCCCCACTCCCCAGGTGCAGCCGCAACCTCGAGCCCTGGGACAGCACCCCGGGGAGTAGGCCAGGTGCCCCCCGCACACCCCGATGCCTTCCCCACCCAGCACTTCCTCAGCTGGATCCACTCCACCCTTTGCCTCCTCAGTCAACACGGGACTCAGGTGGGCACAAGGAGACACTTTCACAAAATGCAGCGGGTGCGAGGTGAGCTAAGGGCCCAGTGCCGCTGACCCTCCTGGATGGCCAGGTGAGACACCTGAGCCGCCAACCTGTGACCATGGCAGGAAGGCTCCTTCTGTGACCACGCTCACCTGCAGGTGGTGGCTGGCACAGAGTAGACACTCAGGAAATAGCTCTCAGGTAAAGGAACGGATGGGCGTGCTCACTGCTGGCAAACCCACTGGAGTTCCCATCGTCCTCCTCACCTGGGCCCCCGGACGCTCAGCCGGCCCCCCAAATGCTCACCAGCCCCCCCGGAATGCTCAGCGGGCTCCCCAAATGCTCGCCAGGGCCCCAGGAATGCTCAGCGGGCTCCCCAAGTGCTCGCCAGGCCCCCCCAAATGCTCACCAGCCCCCTGAATGCTCACCAGGCTCCCCAAGTGCTCAGTGGGCTCCCCAAATGCTCACCAGGACCCCGGAATGCTCAGCGGGCTCCCCAAATGCTCGCCAGGCCCCCCAAATGCTCACCAGGCCCCTGAATGCTCACCAGGCTCCCCAAGTACTCAGTGGGCTCCCCAAGTGCTCACCAGGCCCCCCGGAATGCTCAGCGGGCTCCCCAAATGCTCACCAGGCCCCTTAATGCTCAGTGGGCTCCCCAATCTCCAGGCCCCCAGAATACTCTGCGGGCCCTCGAACACTCAGCAGTCTCCCCGAATGGTCACCAGGCCTCCTGCACACTCACTGGGCCCCCTAAATGTTCACCAGTCTCCCCAAACACTCAGCGGGCTCCCAAGATGCTCACTGGGCCAATCAAGTACTCATCAGACCCCCTAAACGTTCAGTGGGCTCCCCAGATGCTCACCCACACCCACCTGCCCAGATTAGATGGCCCTGTCCCCGCAGCATAAGGACAGGAAAGGAGGCCTCAGCCAACAAGTTCCTGCCTGACCCAGACCTGTCCTACCGACTAGGTTAGCGGCCCAGCAGACAGTGGGCTTGTCAACGCCCCCTGTGAGCCACTGTCCAGGGGCTCCTGCCGGCTCAGCGGCTCTGACCCAGCGGGTCTCCTACCCTCTGCGCTGGGAACACCGGAGCCTGCGAGCGGACGCTTCCCCCCGGGCCCCCCCCCCACGCCGCCCTCCAGGCTCTCCTGCTGCCCCTCCAGCCCCTGGGTCCCAGGAAGGAAGGAGGAGTCTGGACCCGAGGGGAGCGCGGACCACCCTTCACCACCGCCCCATCTCGAGCCTCTGAACTGAGGCAGGGAGGCGGCACTCACCACGACAGCGGACTACGGAGAGTTTCCGGCTGCAGCTCCGCCTGTCTGCCAGTCCCCCGGCACTTGCCGAAACACTCCTGCGCCGTGATTGGATGTGAAACTCCCACTCCTGTGAGGGTGTGGGAGGAGCCACCTCCCAGAGCTGACCTGCCCCAAGCGCAACACAGGGAGCAAATCCCCACCTTCAGAAGGGACGTCATTGTGGGGACAGCACTGCCCAGCTGGAGGGTCCACGGATCCTCTCCGCAGGGACCAGGAGCTGAGAAGTGGAGAAAGGGAGCCACTACTCCTTCCGAAGACTTAAATGTGTTCTCTATTTTAACACAAAACTTCGCATTACAACACCCTCGTCAAATCAAAGAGTCAAAATAAAATTGGAAAGGGCAGATTACACCTGAATTGATGCAGCTTTCCTAACAGCCAAAGAAGATGCTATCGACGGTGCCACTGTTGTCTATGAAGAAAACAAAAGGAGGCTCACCAGCCTCCCTATAGTCACTGTGTACTCAACATTCCAGGTCTCCTCACAGTTTGCACAGTTTGAGATAAAAAAGACAAAGCCTCCTGAAAGATAAGCCATTGTTGCATTTCACCAAAGCCAGATCTTTCTAAAGATATCCATAGCATGTTGGAGGTAGAGAGGATATTACACTCATCAAATCCAGTATCCTCCAGGTGGCCCATGTGATGCTAACAGCTTTCTCAGAAGAGAGGGTCTGTAGTCAACACTATCTGTGGCTCGTTGTTGTTTTTCTGACCCCACAGACTTCTCAGAGCCTCGTGGTTGCTAAAATGCACAGGTTTATACATTTTACAATATTAATAGAATGCATATCACAATATATAATACTATAAACTTTAATATTTATCATGTTAAAATTCTTATGTCATGTACATAATATGATATATATCTTAGATATTATCTATATAAACTTTAATATTATACTTTTGGGGGGAGGGCGTTGGTTTGGTTTTTTGCCACCACTCGCGGCTTGTGGGATTTTAGTTCCCTGACCAGAGACTGAACCTGGGCCCTTGGCAGTGAGAGCAGAGTCCTAACCACTGGACGTCCAGGGAATTCTAATATTATAGTTTGAATACCCCATGGAGTATGCAGTTTTTTTTTTTAACAACTTTCCTGACCCCAGAAGCGCTGTTACAAAGACGGTTTTTAGAGCACCCTGAGTAATACAGATGTAGTCCAATTGCCTTGTTTAACAGATTAAGAAACAGAGACACAAGATTGATGCCAATTTCCCAGGGGCAGTGCCAAGATCAGGACACAAATATCCTAATTCCCAGTGTCCTTTCTTCTCTGCCATTGAACTTCTTCCTAATGAATACTGGTCTCTGGACTTGGACAAAAGGCCTGTGCAGGAATCTATTCAAGAAATCTGATCCCTCAAGTTGGAATGTAACGTCTGACATAAATGATGTATTTAATCCCCATAAACTATGCACTAAACATTATGTAAAATTTTGGATTTGGGTTATAATTGGGGTATTAATATATCCCAATTCATACGTCACGTGCCCGGGTTTGCTGCAGGAGCCCAGCTTGGTCAGGTGCCAGGCATTACCTCACCTGTGATTTACAGCACTTCTCCAAGGCTTCTTTTACGTCAATTACCCAACGTTTATGGCCGGTGACCCTGCTTTACGGCACACACAACCCCCCCAGGCTTTGTTTACATCAATTTCCCGGGTTTTGCGTCATCCGACCCTGGTTTACGTCACCTGGCGCTGCTTTACGGCACTTGACTGTGCTTTACGGCACAATCACAGACTTCGTTTATATCAATTTCCCAGGCTTTATGTCACCTAACCCTGATTTATGCCACGCCTGACCCTCAATCCTGCAAAAGCTGGAGGAGTTAAAAAACTGGAACTTCCTGTTGATTCCGGGGCCTAACATAGCTTTTGGCATAGACGCTATCAGTGATTGTTCAACAGACGGATAAGTGAGAACCTTCTGCTAAGGGGAGGAGTGTGGGGATGTAGGACCCTATGGGGCCTTTCTGAGACAGGCCTTCCCCCGTATCCTCTGCTTTAGCTCCTCTCTGAAGTCCTTAGATGATAGTATTTGATGCACATTTCCTGAGTTGTTTTGCAGATCTAAACCCCCGGCCCCGTCCACCACCACCAGGTGGAAGAACTACTTGATGACCATGAGTACATAGCCCCAGGCCTCCGAGAGCCTAAGGCTTGATAACGTTAACCCCTGTGCCACCACCCTGCTACCTCACCATCAGCCAGAGAACTGTGCACAAGCTGATCACATACCATTTGATCCACCCCTCCCTCACCTGGTTTTAAAAATGCTTTGCTGAGGGCTTCCCTGGTGGCGCAGTGGTTGAGAGTCCGCCTGCCGATGCAGGGGACGCGGGTTCGTGCCCCGGTCCGGGAAGTTCCCACATGCCGCGGAGCGGCTGGACCCGTGAGCCACGGCCGCTGAGCCTGCGCTCCGCAACGGGAAAGGCCACAACGGTGAGAGGCCCGCGTACCGCAAAACAAACAAACAAAATGCTTTGCTGAAACTCTTCGGGGACCTCGGAGTTTTGGGGGGCATGAGCCACGTCTCCTTGCACAGCCCTACAATACACCCTTCTCTGCTCCAAACTCCGTTTCGGTTTGTTTGGCCTCACTGTGCATCAGGCACACGAACTTGTGCTAACAGGGACAGGAGAAAGAGGCTCAGACGGAAAGGGGGAGAAGGAAATTTGCGGAGAACTCTCAAGAGAAGGCACAGGGATGAGCACAGCCTGCGCACCAAAATACCACGGTTTTTACATGCTCCGTATTCACGACCACCAGCACCATTTTCCAGATGCCAAAACCCACGCAGGCCTGCAGCTTGAAAACTGCAAGCCCAAGAGTCAAGCTAGGTATTTCTGGGTCTAGAGTTCTGCCTCTAGAGAAACAAAGGGCAGTCAGACCGCAGACAGCCTGTTAGGCTGTCCGGCCAGTGGGCCACCTGGCCAGGCTAGAAGTGCCCCATCAGGTGCTAAAGGCAGACCTATGTCCCCTCTACGAGGCGAGGCAATTTGGGCCGGAGAGTCAGAGGAGCCCGGTAATCAACCCCTCCTCTCTACACGTCCTTGGGGTTCTGCCAACCCCATAGATCCGGAGGAAACTCTAATTTGAAAATATACATGTACCCCAAATTCATAGCAGCACTAGTTACAATAGCCAAGTCATGCAAGCAACCTAAATGTCCATCAACAGAGGAATGGATAAAGATGTGGCATATATCTACTATGGAATATCAGTCATAAAAAAGAACGAAATAATGCCATTTGCAGCAACATGGATGGACCTAAAGATTATCATACTAAGTGAAGTAAGTCAGAAAGAGAAAAACAAATACCATATGATATCACTTGTATGTGGAATTTAAATTATGGCACAAGGAACTTACTTACAAAAAAGAAACAGACTCACAAACATAGAGAACAAACTTACAGTTGCCAAAGGGGAAAGGGAGGGGAAGGATAAATTAGGAGTTGGGGAGTAGCAGATACAAACTACTAAATATAAAATAAACGAGTCCTAATGTAGGGGGGAAAAATCAGGAGAAAGAGCCTCCCCCCAGCGTGTGTGTGCACACTCTCACACACTCTACTCTCACACACACACTTAAACCAGCCCAGAGAAAGAGCCCAGGCACTGACTTTGATGTCACAATGATCAGGATCTAAAAAGCAATTACATTGCCAGGCATTGTGCTAATACAACTATTGAAATCGCTAGTCGAAAACACTTAATTGAATAACTTAGATAGACTGATCTAAAAGTTGATTTAAAATTAACCTGGCACGTGCATACCATCTAAATTACTCTCTCCTATGATCTAGTCTCTCATTAAAATCAAATTTCATTAGGAGAAATTATACATTTTGTACCATGATTGGGAAGAAGCCACATTCACTCACCTGCTGATGAAAGTGGAGGGTTTATCATTAGAGCTAAAGGGGAAATAAGTGTCCCGCCTTCCCAGGTGCAGTGAGATCCGTCTCTGCAACAAACCACCCTCCCTCCCATTTTTCCCTCAGGAAATGATGGAAACCTATTAAAATTGCATCAACTGAGAACCCCAAACCAATAGGTGCCTGAGTGGGAAGGAGGGGCCGTGGGGCTGGGGGGGGGGGGTCTCGCAGGAGCACCTCAAACTCAGAGGAAACTCAATAAGCCGGCATCTAACGCATTTCTCCACAGGTAAGAAAACCCAGGCCAAGGGGGAAAGGGGCTTGTTGGAGACCAAACACCAAGTCGGCGGCAGGGGTGGAAGCAGAAGTTATTTTCAGCAGAAAGCTCCCCCCGGCCCCCTCCCAAACACCTCTCCTTTCAACTCACAGTTTCCTGCCACACGCCGGACCAGAGAAGCTCCTGGCGCCGCGCGTTGCTCCGCAAAGGAGCTTTTGGCTTGGACCAGGCTCCTTAGGCCACGCCCAGGGGTGGTCCCAGGCTGCTGAGCAGTTTTCTCTCGTTCGCAAATGTAGCCAGCTGCCTGCCATTGGCTAATCTGGGCCCGCTTGAAGAGGCCCACGTGTGGGAGGAGGGTAGTGACTGACCCGCCGTCCGACGGGCCTGAGGATCCAGGCGGGAACTTTCGCAGCCAGTGTCTGAGCACCGGGCGCTGTGTCCTGGTTTTTTGGAAATCTTTGCAGTGACCTTGATAATATTTTATAAGTGGATCTCCCACTCCGCATATTTATGAGATAAAGAATTTCCCCCCCTTAAAATTCAAGAGGGACATTCTCTTAGAATGAACAGGAAGACACAGGATGCTCCCAAATGATCTATTACTTGGAGGATTTTAAAATTCTAGCGAGAAAATGTAACGGAGCAGGACGCTATGGGGCCTTCCTGGGACAGGCCTTCCGCCGTATCCTCTGCTTTAGTTCCTCTCTGAAGTCCTTAGATAATAGTATTTGATGCACATTTCCTGAGTTGTTTCACAGATGTGAAACCCGCCCACCCCCCACCCCCCCACCAGGTGGAAGAACTACTCGATGACCATGAGCACGTAGCCCCAGGCCATCTGGAGCCTAAGGACTGATGTTAGCCCTGTGGCGCCGCCCTGCTACCTCACCATCAGCCAATCAGAGAACTGTGCACAAGCTGACCACACACCCTGCAACCCGACCCCCCCCCCACCCCACCCCCTGGCCTTTAAAAATGCTTTGCCTAACCCTCCCGGGAGCTTGAGGCTTTGGGGGACATGAGCCACCTCGACTCCTTGCATGGCCTTGCAATAAACCTTTCTCTGCTCCAAACTCCAATGTTTCAGTTTGTTTGACCTCACTGTGTGTCGGGCACAATAACTTGCGTTAACAAAACACTCATTCTCTTCACCCTCTTGGGCATCAGCACCAGGTGGGAAGGCTGCACTCCTTATTTAACCCTCCGATTTCTCCAGAACCTTTCCTTCAAGGAGAAATCTCTGGGCTCTGCAGGGACTGTGAGTGGTGACAGGTAACTCTGAGACTGATAATCTGGAGGAAAAGAGACAAGGTCTGGAAGCATCTGGAGAGTTGGGGCAAAGGCGGTTTCTCCGTGGAGAGGAGTAAATAAACACAAGTACAAAGGCCCAGGCGAGGGGTTGGCACGAAAGGTGGCCTGACGGCACGTGGATCAAGGGCCCCGACTCAGGAGGTGCCCTGAGCAGGGCTTCTGACCCGGCGGCTGCAGTTTGGGCCAGGGAGGAGGAAGACGCGTGGGTCACCAGCCCTTGTTCTGACAGATCCTGGGAAGGAGCAGGTCAGCTCCTGGCTGATGAGCCCGGGGAGGGACTGGGTCTGTGTGGCCTGGTCAGGAAAGGGGGGCTCCTGAGTCTCAGCAGAGTCTTTGTGGGGAGGGGTCTTTTCAGGAAGCCATTTCCCAGACACAGAGGGTGAGGGGATTACTGGACCTTTAGGTCACCTTCAATATTATCGAAAGGCAATGGGCTGTGACAGAAGGGAGGGGACACTCAGACCCTCGGCTGTGACGGGAGGGAGGGGACACTCAGACCCTGGGTTGTGACAGGAGGAGGGACACTCAGACCCTGGGTTGTGACAGGAGGAGGGACATTCAAACCTGGGCTGTGACAGAAGGGAGGGGACATTCATACACCTTGGTCACACCCAGGACATCCTCACATCCTGTCCTCTGACCTGTAGCCCCCGAGGTCACACTCAGAATGTCATCACATCCTGTTATCTGACCACTGGATGTCATCGCCACAGTCAGGACATCCTCTGGTCCCCTGTGAGGGTCACTATTATTCCTGTTATTATGATTCGAGTTTGGGGTATTTTCTCAATTCATATTTATGTCACATAAGAGCTTAGAAAACTGAGATCTTTATTTTGCAGTCAAAATCTTTCTCTCCTTAGGTCTTCTGGCTTTCAGCAGAAAATCGTCAGCTTTGTAAGTCATTCATGTGGCTTCTGAGAAATGGGACTACTGTGATTGATGTCTTGGCTGCAAAATACCCAGTCTGCTCAGAATATGGTAGAGAGATGAGGAAGCATGAGTATCCAAACAGTCTTATGATCCGAATTAGATCTCCTAAAATTCACATGTTGAAATCTTAACCCCCAGTACCTCAGAATGTGACTGTATTTGGAGATAGGGCTTTAAAAGGTGTAATTTACTTAAAATGAGGTCATTGGGATGGGTCCTAACTCAATTAAGAAGCAGAAATTAGGACACAGGCATGTACAGAGAAAAGACCATGTTAGGATACAGGGAGAAGGTTGCCATCTTCAAGCCAAGGAGAGGGACCTCAGAAGAAATCAACCCTGCTGATACCTTTTTGTTTTTGGCCATGCCACGTGGCATGTGGGATCGTAGTTCCCGATCAGGGATCGAATTCGTGCCCCCTGCAGTGGAAGCGAAGAGTCCTAACCACTGGACTGTCAGGGAATTCCCCAACCCTTCTGACACCTTGATCTCAGACTTCCAGCTTCCAGACTTGAGAGAAAAACTTCTTTGTCGAAGCCACCCAGCCTGTGGTATTTGTAAATTCAGCCCGAGCAAACTAAAATACATAGGTATCGCCTGGAAGCAGAGTCCCACCTCTTCCCACATACAGGTGAGACGGTTGCCTTGAAAATGTGATATTTTTGGTCAGAGTAACGTTCAACTGGCTTCTCAGCTCCTGTGCTGATGTAATATGTTGGCAGTATCTTTAGCATGCTTCCTAGAAGAAGGATCAGTGAATAAGCACCTTGATAAAGAAATAGCATCCAAATAAACAGGTGTTTCTTTTCACAGACGCCATCCATTGTGCATGGGAACAGTTCTTCTGGTCCGTTTTCTTTTTCTTTTTTAAATAAATTTATTTATTTTATTTATTTATTTTTGGCTGCATTGGGTCTTTATTGCTGTGTGCGGGCTTTCTCTAGTTGCGGTGAGCCAGGGGTACTCTTTGTTGTGGTGCGCAGGCTTCTTATTGCAGTGGCTTCTCTTGTTGTGGAGCACGGGCTCTAGGTGCACGGGCTTCAGTAGTTGCAGCACAGGGGCTCAGTAGTTGTGGCTCACGGGCTCTAGAGTGCAGGCTCAGTAGTTGTGGCCCACGGGCTTAGTTGCTCCGTGGCATGTGGGATCTTCCCGAACCGGATATCGAACCCGTGTCCCCTGCATTGGCAGGCAGATTCTTAACCACTGCACCACCAGGGAAGTCTATGTATCTATATTTTTAAAGGATTTTTTTGAGCAGTTTTAGGTTCACAGAAAAATTGAGAAGAAACAGAGATTTTGCACATTTGTTACAGCTAATGAATCTACATTGACACATCATTATCAACCAAAATCCATACTTTACATTAGAGTCTGTTCTGGGTGTTGTACATTCTATGGGTTTGGACAAATGAATGATGACATGTATCCACCATGACAGTATCATAGTGTTACGGTCTCGCAAACACACCTGCAGTTGCTCCCGGGGAGGGAGCAGATTCAAAAGAGAAACAAAAGCTTGCAGTAGGATTAGGTCATTTATTAAGCGCAGAAACACAAACCAATCGATCGGGGCCTCTCCCAAAAGAAGGGTGAGACCCCTCACTCAGAGGGTGATTTGGTTTTATACCCCCTTGTAAACAGCATGTTCATCTTAATTTCAAACAAAAGAACTGATCAAGCGTCTCCGAAACCCACTTTTCCCGTTCACGGCGGGCTGGCAAGCCAAGCTCAATTTCACAGAAGCCAAGTCATGCGGTTAGCAATAAATCAGTCACAGCACGAACAGTTTTTGGAAAATAACATATTATTTATACCAGGTATTTGAATTGTATGTTCCGGGACATCGTGTCCCGCCACAATAGACAGCATTTTCACTGCCCTAATAAACCTCTGTAATATATTTTTAACTATAGAGATCATACACATTTTACAATAATATGCTTTTTTCAGTTGACTATCTTGGTCTCTACACATCAATAAATTTTATCTCACCTAATACCTGAAACATGATATAAAATTTCCAAATGTTCCAATTATGTTTTTATAGCTGGTTGTCCAAATTAGTATCTAATCCAGAATCACACAAGTGCTTGTGTTTCAATAATTTTTTGTGTTTTGAACAGGTCTATTTCAGTCTAATAAGTACTTATCTCTGTTTTATTAAGGTTTAGTTCTGAGGTTTTATCTTGTTCTTTTGTTTGGAACATATTCTTTTGTTTCTTCGTTTTGCTTGACTCTCTGTTGGTTTCTATGCATTAGATAAAGCAGTCAGACTTAAAGCAGTGGCCTCCTGCAGGAGATGAGCCTGACCGTTCAATCCTGCCTCACTCTTGTTGTCTCTCAAACCTCAGTGATTGTCCAAGCAGCCTATTTTATTTTTAATAGCTCGTAGTAGATGAGGGTGTGCTAAGACCAGTCGGTGTTCCAAAGCAGGGGAATCTCAGTCAGAACCTAGGTTCAGGCTGATTGGAAGCCAGACCCTCAGGCAGAAGATTTTAAAACTTGCAAATATAAACAGTGCTGTGGGGCTGAAAGCATAGGCCAGAGCCAGGTGATGTAGAGGTGTCCCCTGGAGGCAGCCTCAGTTTTATAGACCCATATTTTTATTTCCCTGGTAACAAGCTAGTCATGATTTATTTTTATTTAGTAGTGTCTTATTTTTTTCAGTTAAGTTCTCTGAAATTATTTTTAATGCTATGAGTAAGCAAGCTCCAAACACCATAACTAAGTGAGGTTTGATGTTTGCTTCAATATAAAACTGACACATGACTGCAGACTATTAGGAGACACTCAAAGTCAATCCAGGGATTTGAGATCAAGTGGCTAGCAAGTTAAACCCTAAAATTCACCATGGTCAATTTTCAGGATGCTGAGCCATTTTAAGTAATACAGACGAGATTTATGCAAAACCAGAGCACCAAACCGCAGTCTGAAAATATTAAACGGAAAATTCCAGAAATAAACAATCCATAAATTTTAAATTGTGAGCCTTTCTGAGTAGCGTGATGAAATCTCACGCCCTCCTGCTCTGTCCCAGCCGTTATTCAGCTAGCAGCCGTCGTAGTTATCAAATCGACTGTCACTGTGTTACTGAACCACACTTGGGTCCACTTGCCCACGGACAGTAAAACCAATCTACTTGACACCGGGTTATGGTGAAGGAAAGTGTAGTGTTTATTGTAAGGCATCAGACAAGGACAGCTAATGTTCAAAAACACCTGAACTCCTCAGTGGGTTTCAGGGAGCATTTTAAAAGGCGAGTTGAGGAAGGGGAATTCCAGGGTAGGTGATCAGCTCGGACACAATTCTCTGATTGGTTGATGTGAGGTAAGAGGGCAGTGTCACAGGGGTTAACATTATCAATACTGAGGCTCCTGTCAGTCTGGGGGCTACGTGCTCATCATGGTCATCAAGTAGTTAACTTCTCCCATTTAGTGGTGGTTTTAGCATTTGTAAAACAACTCGGGAAATGTGCATCAGATACTGTTACCTAGGTACTTCACAGAGGACCCAAAGCAGAGGACTCGGGGGGAGGGGTCTTTCCGGGGAAGACCCCGTAGTTCCTGCTTGGTTACTACAGCATCACAGTGCTTGTGTTCAAGGAAGCCTTATTAATGGCCCCAAAGTGCAAGAGTAGAGATGCTGGCAATTCGGATATGTCAAAGAGAAGCCATAAAGTTCTTCCTTTAAGTGAAAAGGTGAAAGCTCTTGACTTAGTAAAGGAAAAAAAAAATCCTATGCTGAGGTTGCTAACAACTAGTAAGAACAAATGTTCTATGAAACTGTGAAGAAAGAAAAAGAAATTTGTGCTAGTTTTGCTGAACCTCAAGCTGCAAAAGATATGGCCACAGTGTGTGATAAGTGCTTAGTTAAAAGATGGAAAAGGCATTAAATTTGTATAATAAAATATTTAGAGAGAGAGGGCACTTTCACATAACTTTTATTACAGTATATTGTTATAATTGTTCTATTTTACTATTAGTTATTGTTGTTAATCTCTTACTGTGACTAATTTATAAGCTAAACTTTATCATAGGTATGTATGTATAGGAAAAACTTTATACATAGTGTCCAGTACTATCCTTAATTTCAGGCATCCACTGGGGGGTCTTAAAACATATCCTCCACAGATAAGGGGGATATACTTATATGCTTAGGTATTTAATATTTTTTCATGCTCTTACAATGGAATTCATTTGCAAATTCATTTGCAAATTCTTTTGTTGTAAGTACATGGAAATACAATTTTTGTTTATTGATCTACCCAGGGACCTACCTAGCTAAAATAATTTACTAATTCTATTAGCTTGTATGTAGATCCTTTTGACTATTTTTTTCATCTACATATTGGTTAACCACAAATAATAATAGTTTTATTAAAAAAAACAAAAAACAAAAAATACCAACCAGGGCACACGACATAAAGTTGGGGCACCTGATGTAAAGCCAGGGGACCTGACATAAAACCGGGCATGTGACTGTATTTCTCCACATAGTAAGTTGAATGATCTGCTAATTTAATTCACAATATCAATAAATAAAGGAAGATTTTATAATATTGAAACATCCTTGAACTCTTGGAATGAACCCCAACCGGGCTCTTATTTCTTTCCCACAATTTTCAAGAGGAGACACAGGCAGAACCATCTTTACTCTGTCATCTTAAAACTGGAAACACCAAAAGAGATTTTTTAATGTGAGAAGACCATCAGGGGAAGCCTGGGATTTCGAGGACAGAGGGTCCAGGAGAATAAGCCTTAGATCTGAGTGTGAAAAAAAGTGGCTATAGGCCCAGTATAGAGATGGACTTGCAGAACACTGAACTATTGTGTGATTCTTTTCACCAGTCCTTATTTCTAAGGGTATTAGCTAGGATTTGGGCTGCTAGGGCTGATATAGCAGCTCCATGACTCTTCCTTCTGGCTGCTCTGTCATCTTCAGGGGCCACATCCTCATTCATAGTCCAAGATGCTCACACCCCTGCCAGCATTCCCTGGCTGAGGGGCAAGGGAGAGCATGCCTCTACTCTTTAAGACCAAAGCATTGCTTTTTCTTATAGCTCATTTGCTAGAAGTTACTCACATGTCCACACTTTGCTATAAAGGGGGCTGGGAAGTGTGTTATTTTTTCTGGACTGTCTTTGCCTTGCTAGAGATTCTGTTACATATAAGAAGGGAAGAACAGAGGTTGGCAGACGAGGAGTGGTCCCTGCCTCTGCAGGCCTTCTGTAGAGCCTTAGAAACTTGGCATGCACCTGTCCTAGCACCCTTAGTAGTAGAAGATTCATGATTATTTAGGAGGACTTATTTTGTTGTGTGTAAAATTAGGCAACTGGTTTATGATCCAACACTTGGGGCCATCATTTCTGTGACACTGTGATCTAATTCCTTATTTCTTTAGACGAGTCCTCATTCCTAGCTAAAGGTCTAGGAAGAAGTGGAAACAGCAGTTCTTGCCAAGAGCAATGTAATCCCCAGCTATCACTGTGCCCAATCATGAGACCACTTTTCTATCTGAAGGAGATGAGCCATGTAAAGTGCTCATTTTGGGCAACAGTGATGATCAGCGTCAGGGCAAAGCAGAGATGAGTTCCTGGTCAGTGTCATGATCCCAGGCATAAGACGTATCCTACCTCTAGTGGCACAGAAATAAAGAAAGCTTCTACCCAGGAGGTGGGGCTGAAGCCTTTGGATTATGTCAGCAACCAACGTTTATCGCACACCTCCTTTATGCCAGGCCTTGTGCTCTAGCTGAGGACAGTGGTGTTGAACAAGATAGATATAGTTCCTGCTCCCTGGAAGGATGAGAGAAAACAGAGATTTAAATAAACTGTCACCATTGAATAATTTCACATGTGCCATGTACTGAAAAGTACAGGGTGATGTTGGCATGTGACTGGGGACCCGCCTTATTCTGGGTGGTCAGGGAAGACTAGCTTCCCACGGTAAATGGGATATGAGCTGAGACTTCAAGTAACAGTCAAGACAGAGGGTGAGAATGGGAAGTACATTCTAGGTTTAGAGAACAGCATGTTCAGCAAGTGGGGCTGAAGTTGAGAGAAGAATGGGAGTGCTAAGAGGCTGGAAGAGAGTGAGGGCTGGCCACCTTCCAGTGCAGCAGCACTGAGGGATCAGAGCTGAAAGAACAAAGGCCAGCTTGGTCACGGTTGGGAGGGAACTTAAGGGTGGTCAATCCAGTGGCTTTTGGTGCTGTCCCCCTCCCCCAGGCCTCATTTTGGAATTTTACGGGGCCATTTTTGTCACAAGATTTGGGGGTGTTGGATGGGAGCCAGGGGTACCACAAATCCTGCAATGCACAAGACAGACCTGTCTATTGAAAAAGTTTTCACAGACTTTCATATGTCTTGCTGAACATTCACATAGGTAAAAACTGTTTACAAATTACCTGAATCTAGAGCTTTTTTTAAAAAAAATCAAGATGAACGCAGTGTATCTTTGCACAGTTTTAACATAACTGAGTCTCCAGAAATATAACTACTGTATAATCAAGAGAAGATTCTGTGATCACCATTTTTTTTTTTTTTCTATTTATGCCCATCTTGCAGGATCTTACTTCCTGGACCAGGGATCAAACTCGTGCCGTGCCCCCTGCAGCTTGGATGCGCTGAGTTCTAACCACTGGACCGCCAGGGAAGTCCCTGTGCTCACCATTTTGGATAACAACTTGTGATTTTTGAAACACCAATATGAGATGCAGCACTGTGGCATTCAGGCACGTTCTATGTGTAGAACAAATGATCTGACCACTTATTAGGTCTCCTATACCAGTCACGACCAAACCTATACGTTCTGAAATATATATTTTAAATTATAATTTTCCTTTTATTTCTCCTTTATTACATAAATGTTAGCACATAACATTACTTTTTATAATGCAGGTTGTTTATACTGTCTATGATCTTCTAAGCCATTACCTATGAGTTTCATGCCAGGAGAGTATGCTGGTCATTAGGAAATATTTGTTCCAGAAAGGGGGCCTTGGGTTTGACAGCATGCGATCCAGGCGTCCAGTCCGGAAACTCCCAAATCTGGTTGCACGGCAGCTTTACTAAGATACAAATCCCCGGCGCCACCCCTGGTTTGGGCCCAGCGCTCGCCGCTTTCTTGTCTTCCCTAGCTCACCGCGAGGAGCAACTGCTTCCTCGTTGCGACCCGCATCGGGGAGAAGGGTGCCAGGCTTCGGAGTACCAGGGCTTCGGTTGCAGGGGGCGGGGCCAGAGCACCGCCAGAAGGAGCGAAGCTGCTCCTAGAGAGGCTCGGCCGGGGCCTGGTGACGCACTTCCGGCCGCCCGCCGCCGAGCAGCCCGCTTTGGAGGTGAGTACGGGCTGCGGGAGGCGGGGGCGGTGCCTGGTTCCGAGGCTCTGGGTGCGGCTGGGACGCTCCTTCCCCCTGCGTTGGCGGTGGGTCTCCTGTCGGGGGGGGTCCTCTTCCCCCCTCCTCGACTCCCGCCTTGGACTTGGTGGCCGATGACGTTCTGTCTCGTGGAAGGCGAAGCCCGGGTTACTGCCACAGCCACGAAGCCGCGAGCATTTAGCCCTTTTGGGAAGATGCTACTCGTCTTTTGGGAACTTGTGTTGGAGCAGCCAGGGGGTAGAATATTTGCAGGGGTGAAGCGGTCTGAGGTGATATGAGTCTTTTGACATGCTGAGGTCGTGCAGGGGCTTTTACCTGCACGTTTTATGCATTTCAAGTATGGACTGTATGCGCCCCGCCCTCCTAACTCAGGGTGTGAATCGAGGCCAGTGGGGGAGCAGAAAAAGCAGAGCCCCTCCAGGCTACAGAAGAAGCCCGACTTTTGAGGGCACTGTCTGCAGGAGCCGTGTCAGTTCCAAAAGGTAACCCGGCCCAACTTCTCTTGGGCGGTGGGATGACAATGACCTGGGAATGATTTCTACAATGTAGAATATACTGATTTACTTAGTCCTAGAATACACAAAAAGTTCCAGAATGACTCATTCATACCCTCACGAAAGCAAGTTTACAAAAAAAAATACTATAAAACAGTAACGAAAACATGAAGTGTGGCTAGTAGTGTATTCAGAGGAAATTTTGTGGCCTTATAGGTTTTAATTGCCAAATAGGAAAGAATGAAAATAGATTTTAAAAATCATGCAACCTCAAGAAGTCTTTGGCTACAGGTCTTTTTAGCCTTAGAGAATTTAGTTAAAATACTGTTTTGCAGAGTTACTTAGTTCTTTTCTTTCCCATCACTTCACTGTGTTTATGCTGTGGTATAGTTAGGCTTATTTACTGTTGTTTGTATTTTTTGGACGTCGTCACCCCCCCATCCCATTCTGGTTGGTTGATTTTTATACATACGTATAGATAGATAGATAAATACAGGTATAGATTTGTGAAACATTACTGTGGTTATGAAAGTCAGAACAAAAAGGCACAGGGAAGTATCATTTCCTTCTCATCCCTTCTGCACTGTTTCCTTCCATCCTGTTTCAGTTCCCAGGTTCCTTTCACCTACTTCCCATCCACACCTGAGGCCCCTATTCTCCTTAGTTTCTTGTTTTTCCTTCTGTTTCTTTTTGCACATATCACCAGATACACATGTATTTTCTTATACTCCCTTTTTTTCTTACACAGAAGATAGCACACTACCTTTTGCACACTGAAAATCATTTCATATCATAGAGATAAGTATGTATATTTTAAATGTTATGCATCTAGCATGGCATTTATGGAGCATAGTGGTAATGTGAGCACGCATTAAACACACCACACCATTAAGAAGAGCACTGCCCATACGGCTGCATCTGTGTGCTCCTCCCCAACCCAGTTCCCACATTCTCACCCCTAGAGGTAACAGCTCTCTTGAATTTTGTGTTAATCATATTTTTGATTTTTGATAACACATATCATATTTGTGTTAATCATATTTTTAAAAATAATTTTATCATATATACATGTGTCTGTAAATAATGTGATTAATTTTGTTTTTGAGCTTTATGAAGATGGCATCATGGTGTCTGTAGTCTTCTGGGACTTGCATAACTCAATATTAATGTTCCTAAATTCATCCATATTTTGTGTGTAGCTGTGAGTCGTTCATTTTTGCTACTGGGTAATGTTCCATTGTAAAAATGGTATGACAGCTTATTTGTGTATTCTCAGTGGACATGTGAGTTGTTTCCAATTTTTTGCTATTAAAATACTGCTGATAATAATTTTGTATGTATATCACCTACATATGAGAGTTTCCCTAGGGTATAAGTTTTAAAATTTAGGCATGAATATTGAATTTATCCAACACTTTTGACATCCACTGAGATGGAGAGTATGTTTTTCTTTGATTTATTAATGTGGAAAGTACAATCTGTGCTAATATTGAACTTTACTTGCATTCATAGGATGATCCCTCTTAGTCATGATGTCACATTAAGGAACTACTGGAGTCTAGTCCTCAATATTTAGGATTTTTGCATCAGTATTCATAAATGAGACTAGTTTATGGTTTTTGTATCCATATTTTGCTGGCATCATAAAAAGGTCTGGGAAACTTACTTTGCTGTTCTCTGCTACAGTTTAAGTAGTGCTAGAATTATTCATTTCTTAAAGATTTGAAAGGCTTTTCCCATGATACATAAGGGCTCAGTGTTTTGTGAGAGTTCACTCTTTACTGGCTCTCTAAACAATTAGGTAAAAGTAATCATGGGTTATGGAGAAAAATCTATATAATAAAATTGGTAGAGTTGATTTATTAGATTCAGATAGATTATATGTTCTTCCATCACAGGATAAGTTTTCTTTTTTTAAATTAATTTTATTGGAGTATAGTTGATTTACAATGTTGTGTTAATTTCTACTGTACATAACAGTAATTCATTTATATAGGTATATGCACATATATATATATAGGTATATGCACATATTCTTTTTCATATTCTTTTCCATTATGGTTTATCACAGGATATTGAATATAGGTCCCTGTGCTATAAAGTAGGACCTTGTTGTTTATCCATTCTACATATAATAGTTTGCATCTCCTAGTCCCAAACTCCCAGTCCATCCCTCCCCCACCGCCCTCCCCCTTGGCAACCACAAATCTGTTTTCTATGTCTGTGTTTCTCTTTCACAGATAAATTCATTTGTGTCATATTTTAGATTCCACATATAAGTTTTATAATATGGTATTTGTCTTTCTCTTTCTGACTTACGTCACTTAGTATGATAATCTCTAGGTCCATCCATGTTGGAATAAGTTTTCTTTTTAAGCATCCATGGAATATTTTTAAAATGGACACTGCAGCCACAAAAGAAAACCTTTAAAAATCTGTAAAGCAGAAGTAAATAGATCAGGTTACTTAAACACCATGCAATAAAGCCAGAGAATAAATTAACAACAACAAATTATCCTGAACAGTTCTTTGTCCAGAGACAAAACACAGTTGCTGACGAGTTATAAAATAGTAATTAAAACATGAAATATGAAAAGCCTCTGGAATGTAGGGAATAATGTATTCAGAGGAACATTTATAGGTTTAGATTGCTACACAGCAAGAATGAAAATGAATGAATCACGTAGCCTCAAGAAGGTAGAAAAAAGCTTTTTGTAGTCTAGCTTCCCCCGAAAGCAGAACATAGGACAGAGATTTGTGTGCGGCCAGTTTATTTGGGAATGTAGTCCCAGGGGCAGAGTGAAAGACAAGGAGAGTGCAATGGAGAAGGAGGGACAGCCAATACAAGGATGTGCTGTCAGGCTGGCCCCTCCACAGGCGACTGGTGCTCTGACTTGCAGGATCTTTGAGGAGCCTTGGAATCTCATGGCTGCCCACATGGGGGACTAAAGCTGGAAACGTTTATCCACTGACCTCTGTCTCCTGTTGGTCAGTGGTAGCATCACAGGCATTAACTCCCCTATCCTTCAGGACCCAGCAGGTGTCCGCAGATGTCCCACACAGGACAGAGAAGCCCTAGGGCAGGAGCCAGGCATGTGTGGTGTAGACCCTTGAGGAGGCATTTGTAGGTGGTACTTGTGCAGAGCTGGTCAAAGCCTCTGGAAGTGGACTAAGAGTGAACAAGAGGATTTGGTGAGGTACATAAGGTGTCTCTTACAGAGCTAAAAAACAAATTTTAAAAAGCAGAGTTTAATTTAAAACAAGTAGAGGGGGCTTCCCTGGTGGCACAGTGGTTAAGAATCCACCTGCCAATGCAGGGGACACGGATTCGAGCCCTGGTCTGAGAAGATCCCACATGCCGCGGAGCAACTAAGCCTGTGCGCCACAACTACTGAGCCTGTGCTCTAGAGCCTGTGAGCCACAACTACTGAGCCTGTGCGCCACAACTACTGAAACCCGTGTGCCTAGGGCCCGTGCTCCACAACAAGAGAAGCCACCACAAGGAGAAGCCCAGGCACCGCAACGAAAAGTAGCCCCTGCTTACCGCAACTAGAGAAAGCTTGAGCGCAACAACGAAGACCCAGTGCAGCCAAAACTAAATAAATAAGTTAATTAATTTTATAAAACCAAACAGGTAGAAAAGGGAGTGGTGTTCTAAATAGAAAAGCTAGTTTTTTGAAAATAAAACATTAAACTAGATAAACCATGGTTCAGCCTAATGTTATTAGTCTGCTTGGGCTGCCATAACAAAATATCATACACTGTCTGGCTTAAACAACAGAAATTTATTTCTCACAGTTCTGGAGGCTGGAAGTCCAAGATCAAGGTACCAGACGATGTGGTTCTTGGTGAGGCTGCAGGTGGCTGCCTTCACTGTGTCCTCACAGCAGAGACAGCTCTGGAAGACTCTTCCTCTTCTTACTAGGGTACCCGCCCTATCACATTATTACCTTGTTTAACCTTATTACCTCCTCATGGGTCCTGTCTCCAAATACAGTCACATTGGAAATTAGGGCTCCAACATACGAATTTTGGGGGGACACATTCAGTCCATAGCATTAACTAAGGCTAAAAGGTCTAGAGAGCATATATATTCAAAGAAGAAGTAGGAAAAGCAAGGTATACCTCAAGGTATGGAGGAAATGAAAAAAAATCATGAGCCACTGTTTCCCATAATTCTACACTCAAGTTTAAATTCTGGAAGATATAGACAATATTTTAGGAAAATATAAAATTTCAAGACTGACTTTGGGAGCACTAAAAATCAGAAAATAACCGGTCCATGTGGTCTTGAATACAATGAACAAGGAGTGCTGGGTCATGGGACCAGGGACGGGATGCTATAGTGACCCCCTCTCTCAGGCAGCTGAGGCCTTGGCTTCTTTGCCATCAGAAGGCTGGAAGGTATGAGGAGCCATCCGGTACCTCACTTGTGGCCTAGCTTCCTCACAGTAAGCCTGGGCTGGGCAGGAGCCTAACCTCCCAAGATCTCTACAGAGGTATCAGGACTCTTGAGGGCAGTCAGCTGTGTGAGGGAACGGGCATTATGGGAGGGAGCAGCTGTCCCTTTCTCCAGGAGGTGCCTCCCTGGGGCCTGACTCAGGCCTATGTGCTGGGGCTGCAGCCCGTCCAGCTGGCTTCTCTTGCAGTATAATAGAGAGGGATGCTTGTTTAGAGCATCGTGTTGCTACACGAGTCTTTGTTTTATTATTCTTTAGACTCTGCATTTTATGCACACTCGTGTGTGTGTATGATATGTGTCCAGAATTGTAAAAATCCTAGGGTCCGTGGCAGTGAGTGTCAGTGTCATGGCCAGGAGGAGCCCTGGGCACAGAGCCAGTGAACAGATCACTCCTTTCTTCCCATGGCAGCTCCTGCTTGCACTTCTGTCTGGATGCTGGCTGCCTGCATCTCAGATCTTCTGTGAGGGGCTGTATTGTTCGTGGTGGGGGTGGCTTGTCTCACACCTGTCCCCCTGTTTTCCCTCAGCTCCAGTCCTTCTCTGAGAGGGAGACCAGGTGATGGCAGCCATGCTTCTGACAGCCTGGCCCCAGGTGAGCTGTGGGTCCTTCAGCTCTTCCTCTGAGCAGTTTCACATTGAAGAAAACTGAGAAGGGAATCTGGTGAGCCTTTCTATGAAAGCTGGAGGGGCCCTCCATGCTTCTGCCTGCCAGACTGGAGCTTGTGGGAAGAGCAATGATATGGAGGGATAGGGGCCAGAGACCAGGACAGGCAAGACAGAAGTGTCTGGAAGGCAGAAATATAGTCTTCTGCACACCAGTTTGTTTTGCTCCCCCAGCAGAGGGCTTTGGTGAATGAGAGACATGGAAGCTGCCCATGAATGGAAGAAGATAGCAGGGGACTAGGATTCCAGGGAGGGGGTTGTAGATAAAGAGGAATAGCAGGACCAGATCCACATAAAGAATGGCTGTGCCTCTAATTCCAGGGGAAGGGGGCATAAGGAGAGTGGGATCAAGGGAGGGAAAAAAGACAGAAAGTCCTGTGTCTCATTGTGTCCTGGAGAGGCTTTCAGGGCTTGGGGTGCAGTGGCCAAGCTTTAGGTCTCTGGATCCTCTCCCCAGAATAACATGCAAACGAAAATTTCCATACGATTTCAGGGATTTCATGGACCTCCATGGGCTACAGTTTGGGAATAATCATAGTCACAGTAACTCCAGTTACACCATTTGAGGCTTACTATGCCGCAGGCACCATACTAAGCACTTTACATGGATCACTCAGTCCTGACAGCCGCCCTGGGAGATAGGCGCTGTGCTGCGTTCATTCTACCACAAAAGAAACAAAGGCAAAGGGGAGTGAAGTGACTTGTCATTATGTGACTTAACTGTTCAGTCCTATGACACGTATGGAGCCAGTGAAGTTAACGTGGTCAGGTTTCTGATGCCTGTGTGGGGAATAATTTTGAGGAGGGGTTTAAAAGCAAGGTGACCACTTCAGAAAGAGTCCTATTGGTCTAGGTGACATAGGCTTCATTAAGGCAAGTAGTTGCTAAAGAGGGAGACCCAATTCAAGTAATGCTTAACATAAAAATCTCTAGGAGGAAGAGTCAAAAGATTGGGGTGGGGTAAGGGGGAGGGAGGAGTCAGGAACGAATCCCTAGGTTTCTTTCCTGCGTGGATGGTGGTGCGTGACACCAGCTGAGGTTTGAATTAAGGAGGAGGCACCAGTCGTGGGCTAAAAGGGGATGGTGGGCGACAGCGAAGGCATTTCATTTTGTACCAAGGATTCCTTGTCTTATCCAAGTCACACGATGAATGACTCACAGAAGTGCCCACAAGTTGGACTAGAATTGTTGATGGGTGGAGGCCCGTAGAATCAAGCAAGACAGGTCCTGGCAGAGAGCAGCTGAGAGGCAAATCGCCGTCAGTGTGTCCCCAAGGTTGTTACAGAAGGCCGAGGTGGGTAGAGCGAGGGCAGCCAGAAGAGGCAGCTGCCCGGAGGGGAGGGGGTGGCTCTGGGAGCGGCTCGGCCATCAGCCCTGATGGTGGAGCCTGTGCTGAGCGCCGAGTGCCGAGTGATGCAGAGGAGCAGCTGAAAAGATGGCTGACCTCCCTTCTTTCCCAAACCTCCTTGGAGAGACAGTGAAGTCTTGGGTGAAGTTGGACAGGATGAGGCTTGACTGGGAGAGGGTAACAGAAAATGGGTTTTTGGCGAGAGCCATTTGCAAGCAGGATGGGCTGCCTGCTCTCACCCCTCCCTCCACCTCCACGGTGCCCAGCCGATCTAGGCAGCACTGAGCTTCCTCTGCTGAAGGCGCTGGAGCAGAGGCTATGCAGCCTTTTGTAGGGGGGTCTATGATAGAAATCAGGTGGGGCTGGGTGAGATGGAAGCCATGGCTGTTCTTTGGGCGTGGCTTGAGGTTTGAGGGTGAGGGCGAGGGCGAGGAAGTGAGAAAGCCTGTGGGTGGGTCCAGAGCTACTTCCCCCAGTGAGGGCACGGCCTGACTGAAATAAAGCAGTTGCGTTAGGGGAACTTGGTCATGGGAGGTGTTTTTCTTTCATCTCAACTTATGTCATCCTTTGTAAGTGTGAAATATGGCATGAGGTTTCTCTGCTGTGAGCCAGGTCTGATATTCCATGCTTTACCTTCCAAGTGTTTTTCTCAAATCTTTCCCCCTGTTATTAATTTTGTGCTCTTCACAAGCCCCTCCTCAAGCCCTCATACTGCCCTCTGCCCCTCACCTAGGGCATGAGCCATGGAATTGGCCCCTAGGGCAGCAGGAACCTGTTGTTTCAGAAGTCGGTGACCTTTGAGGACGTGGCTGTGTACTTCACCCAGACGGAGTGGGATGGCCTGTCCCCTGCACAGAGGGCTCTGTACAGGGATGTGATGCTGGAGAATTATGGGAATGTGGCCTCCCTGGGTAAGGCCTTTCTCCCCCGGGGACTCAGACTCTGCTGATTAGGGTTTCCTGGCTTCCTTTCCCCTTACTGGTTGCAGGTGGGGCCTCTGGTAATCCTTCACTGAGTGGGAACCTCAGGGGCTGATTCCTAATCCCCTAGACCCGGGGTTGTTGGGAGGGGTGAACCCCAAGCCCTTTTTGGGCCAATATAGGACTTTACTGGGACTGTTGTGCACTCTTGATCCCCCCGATAGAGGCTGTGTTTTGGACACAGTGTGGAAAAAAAGTAACTTCCTGTTCTACAGCATTACCTTCAGGTTCCCCCTCACCCTACCTGGATATCTTGAGTGTTTCCAAGGATCTCGGTGTACTTGTAATATTTTAGGCCCTGGTCAAAAAATGGTACCTATCCCTTTAGGCAGAATCTCCCTGTTTGCCCTGCATGAGGTCTCACAGTCTGGGCCCTCCCCAACTCCTCCCGCATCTTCTCAAGCTTCTTCCTCCCACCCCCCCCGCCACTTTCCCATAGTTCTTAGGCACGGGACCCTCTGGGGCTCTTTCCTTCCCTCCCCATTGCTGACACAATCTGAGAAGAGGTTTAGGAAATCAGCTGTGGGAGATTATTCACCTATTTTTCCTATTTCCTTTCCCCAAAACAGGATTTCCCCTTCTCAAACCTACTGTGATCTCACAGCTGGAGGGAGGAGGTGAGCTGGAGGGCCCATCTCCACTGGCCTCTGGAACAGGCACAGGCCCCCAGGGCCTCTGGACTGGTAAGGAGGCACACATTGCCCATTATGCTGGAAAAAGTAATCCTTTAGGAAGAAAGTCAGCTTTAGCAACATATAAAAGTGCCACATTTATTGGCTAACCGTACAGAGTAACATTTAAATTTTTAAAAATTAATTAATTAATTTTTGGCTGCGTTGGGCCCTCGTTACTGCACGCAGGCTTTCTTTTTTTTAGTCGCAGAGAGTGGAGGCCACTCTTGGCTGCGGTGCACAGGCCTCTCACTAAGGTGGCTTCTCTTGTTGTGGAGCACAGGCTCTAGGCACACGGGCTTCAGTAATTTTGGCACATGGGCTCAGTAGTTGTGGCTTGCAGGCTCCAGAGCTCAGGCTCAGTAGCTGTGGCACATGGGCCTAGTTGCTCCTCGGCATGTGGGATCCTCCCGGATCCTCGAACCTGTATCCCCTACATTGGCAGGTGGATTCTTAACCACTGCGCCACCAGGGAAGCCCCATTTAAATAATTTTTGATGATTTCTGGAGATAGCAACAGTTGAGACCTTTCTGAGTATTTTCATAGTTTGCTATTTCTTTCTAATTCCAAGAAGAGATCTTTTTTTCAAATGCTTTATTGTAATTATTTTCAATCCTAATTTTGGAATTCTACCTTTCTCAGACAAAATGAATGGATTCAGTACTTTTTTTGGGTCCTTGCTACTTTCTAAGCACTGTCCACTTAATGTGAAGTGTACAGAATTAAAAGTCTTTTTACTTAGACTTTGGAGTAGACTTTCTGAGTTCCAATCCCAACTGTGCTACTTCTTAGTTGTGTGACTTTGAGCAGGTCAGTTATCTGCATTCTCTAAGAGTTAGTGTTCTCACCCTTGAAAATGGAGTAATAATTACAAAATGAGGTAATGGTGCTAGGTTTGATGATAAAATGAGATAACATGTACCAAGTGCCTAGCTTATAGTGTGTGCTCAGTTAAATTCTGTTTTTATTATTATTATTACTATTATTATTATTATTGGGGTGGGGAGAAATCTATATATAATAAGCTCTAGGAAATAAGGTGGGAGGAAGTAATGCTGTCAATTTGGTGCTTCTCAAAATATGAACAAATGCATCACCTGGGCATCTTGCAGATGTGCAGATTGTCATTCAGTTAGTTTGGGGCAGGGCCAAGATTCTGCATTTCTGTTAAGTTCCCAGGTAATGCCAGTGCTTCTGGTTCCCAGACCACTCTTGAAATAGTGAGGTTCTCATTGGCTCACGCAGAGTAGCTGCCAGGTGATTTCCCATCTCCCATGAGGCCCAGCTTTACTTCCTGCCTTTGGGGTCCATAAGATACTCTTGCATGCTTTTGATGAATCCTCTTTTTTTAAAAGATGGTTTCAGTGGCTTTTTGTTCCTTGTAATCATTCAACCAGATGTTCACTGACCACGGAAGACATGTTTTGGAAATGGAGAGCTTAAAGTGCTTGACATATAGAGGGGGATGAAAGTGATATTGTGGAGATTCTTAGTCAAAGAAGTCTGGATTTCATTCTGTAGGCAACAGACAGTCCTGAAGTCTTTGAACAACCCATCATGATGTCAGGTGAGGATAGAAACTTTCATCTAGTCAGTGTATGTAGGTTAATTGGGGTCAGGAATCAAATGGGTTCTAGGCAGGAAGAAAGGGAAATCACAGGGCACAAGACCCATGTCAGCAGTGTTGATTTTTTAAAAAAATTTTCCAGGTAATTTGAATTTTTTTCTTTGTAAGTTTCTGATACTACAGATGAATATTATTTCTATAATCAGGAAAAGACCAATATTATTTTGAAAATGGTTGCTAGGGAAGTCCAGGTCATTTGGGTCTGTTGAGGACAATTATAATGAAATACTGGGGTAGGGGGCATATTACATGTGGCTGAGGAGAGATGAGAGATGAAAAAATAAAGGAAGCATTTTGGGGCCAATTTTGAGAAATTTGAGAATAAATGTAGAGATCATTGGTTCTACTAGGACTATGGGATTATAGAAAGACTAATAAGATTATAGAAAGAATTTTAGGGAGTGACCAATTTTAGGATTGAGGGAAGAGGTAGAAGGAAAGGCAAGGAGAATGCTGCAGTGTTCTGGAGGGGTGGGAAGAGATGGGATCAAAGGGATCAAATGGGCCTGAACAGAGCCTTTCTGAAGTAGAGAAAAAAGAAGTTAAAGGAGAAGTTTTGGAAAGCCTAGAGTTTAAGTTCTAAGAAAATAAACAAGATTTGTTCCCATTTGCTTCCTAGTGCTAATACCTGCCATCCCTTGTTGCCACATGTTGTTGGATTCTGTGCCTTCTCCTTCTTAAGTAGTTTCCATTTTTATTAATAGAAACTGAAGAGTGTAGTCAAGTATGGTGTGATGGAAAGAATGCTGATCTGGCAGATAAGACCTAGAATTTTGTTCCACTGCTGTCACTTTTAACCTTCTTGTTACTGGTTATTGGTTTAGAGACTGGTGATCTTTTACAATCATTACTTTAAAATTTGTAATATTGGTACATGCTCAAAACAGTATAGAAAGTGCATAAAGTGGGAGCAGTGGGGAAGTCTCCCAAACTTCCTGTGCCAGTTTGCTCAGTTTCTTGTGTATTCTTGCAGTAGTTTTCTAGGCATATTCAAATATATGTGTTTATGTCAGCCCTTTTTACTCTCCTTTGCACAAATGGAAGATACTCTACATACCATTTCTCAACTTGTTTTTCTACTTAACAGTGTGTCTTTGACATCTTTTCATGTCAGTACATATAGATTTATTTCATTTTATAACAGCTGCATGTTATTCCACCTTATGGATGAACCTTAGATTCTTTGACCTAGTCTGGTGATTTTAAAGAGCCCCCCCCCTTGATTACCCTGGTCCTTTTTTCTTTCTATCACAGTTCTTTTTTTTTTCTAACATGGTTTTTACATGATATTTTATGTTTTCTGTTTTTTATAGTAAATATTGATATCCAGACTGACAATAATTTGACAGAGGAAATGTATGGAGAAAAACATAATACATCATTTGAACTTCAAAGGAACTCTTCCCAGGAAACAGACTTTTCAGAAACTTATATTCTAGAGAAACAGCAGGAAGTCCACTCAGTAGGAAGTATGGAGAAAGAAAACAGGAGTGTCATTGATGGGACAGTGAAAGACAATATAAGCCCCATGGAGGAGTGTTTCTTTAGGCAAAGTCCAAACTTGAATCAGTGTCATACCATCTCCACTGGAGAGCAGTCCCCTGAGTGTACAGGATCGGAGAAAGCCTTCAGCTTTGACACAAAACTTATTCAACATGAAATAATAAATTCCGGGGAAAGACCTTTCAAATGTGAAGAATTAGTGGAAAGCTTTAGGTGTAACTCTCAACTTAATCAGGATCAAGATAGCTACACTGGGGAGAAGCCCCATCAGCGTAAGGAGTGTGGCAAAGCCTTTAGCGTTAATGCAAAATTAATTTGGCATCAAAGACTTCACAGTGGGGAGAAGCCCTTCAAATGTGTAGAGTGTGGAAAAAGCTTCAGTTACAGTTCCCATTATATCACACATCAGACTATCCACAGTGGGGAGAAGCCCTATCAGTGTAAGGTGTGTGGGAAAGCCTTCAGCGTTAATGGGAGTCTGAGTAGGCATCAGAGAATCCATACAGGAGAGAGGCCCTATCAGTGCAAGGAGTGTGGGAATGGCTTTAGCTGCAGTTCTGCATATATCACACATCAGAGAGTTCACACTGGAGAGAAACCTTACGAGTGTAATGACTGTGGGAAAGCTTTCAATGTTAATGCAAAATTAATTCAACATCAGAGGATCCACACTGGAGAGAAACCTTATGAATGTAATGAGTGTGGGAAAGGCTTCAGGTGCAGCTCCCAGCTTAGGCAGCATCAGAGCATCCACACTGGAGAGAGACCCTATCAGTGTAAGGAGTGTGGAAAAGCCTTTAGTAATAATGCAAAACTCATTCAGCATCAAAGAATTCACACAGGGGAGAAACCCTATGAGTGTACTGAATGTGGAAAAGCCTTTGGCGTCAAAGGGAAGTTAATCCAGCACCAGAGAATCCACACGGGTGAGAAACCCTATGAGTGTAAAGAATGTGGGAAAGCCTTCAGGTGTAACTCCCAGCTTCGGCAGCATCTGAGAATCCACACCGGGGAGAAGCCCTATGAGTGTAATGAGTGTGGAAAGGCCTTCAACGTTAATGCAAAACTAATGCAGCACCAGAGGATTCACACTGGGGAGAAGCCCTTTGAATGTAATGAGTGTGGGAAATGTTTTACTTCTAAAAGAAACCTGCTTGATCATCACCGAATCCACACTGGAGAAAAGCCTTATCAGTGTAAGGAATGTGGGAAAGCCTTCAGCATCAATGCCAAACTAACTAGGCATCAGAGAATACACACTGGGGAGAAACCATTCAAATGTATGGAATGTGAGAAAGCATTTAGCTGTAGTTCTGACTATATTGTACATCAGAGAATCCATACTGGAGAGAAACCCTTTCAATGTAAGGAGTGTGGAAAAGCCTTCCATGTTAATGCCCATTTAATTCGGCATCAGAGAAGCCACACTGGGGAGAAACCCTTCAGATGTGTGGAGTGTGGCAAAGGCTTCAGCTATAGTTCTGACTGTATCATACATCAGACTGTCCATACTTGGAAGAAACACTATGTGTGTAATGTGTGTGGGAAAGCCTTCAGGTTTAGCTTCCAACTTAGTCAGCATCAGAGTGTCCATAGTGAAGGAAAATCCTAATAAGGATGTAGAAAACTGTCAAGGTTAATGCTGAACTAGATCAAGTATCCTCAGATTCACCCTGGTGGAAAACCCTGAGAGAGAAATGGATATAGCAGAGTCTTCACAAGGAAACAAATCTTTTCCATTTTATTCAATTTTAGATCAAGAATGACAATCAGTTTTACATCCAAAAATAAGTGGTTTGTTTTATACCAACAACCAATAGAAAATATAATGAAAAGAAAATATCTCATTCCCAACAGCATCAAGAAAAGTTGATTTTCTAGATATAAACTTACTAGGACCTATGTGGAGAAATTATAAATCTCTGCTGAGGGGCACAAAAGGAAAGTTAAATAAATGGGGGGAGAGAGAGTGATACCTTGTTCTTAGATAGAAAAACTCATAAAGATACTACCTACCTAAATTAATTTATTGCCCTTTTACTTTTGACAACAAGCATGCATCACTTTTGTAAAGAGGAAAAACAATAAAGAGTTCCTTAAGGAAAAAATATGAGTAAATCTTTTTATTTTCATGCTATGGAGAAAAGCTTTCTAAGCATCAGATGAAAGCCAGAAACCAACCATGAGGGAAAATATTGATAAACTGACTTCAAAATGAAATATTTATGTTTTTGTTTTAAATAACCCCAAATAAGTTTAAAAGATAAAGCACAAAAAGTGGAAATACCTTTGTAAAATTTGTGATATAAAAGTATCATACAAAGAGGTCTTAAATTATGAGAAAAATAAATGAAAATAGCAAGCAGCTTTTAAGAAGATATAAAAATGACTAATAAAGGAAGATGTTCAGTCTCAGTAGTACTCTAAGGAGTAAAAATTTAAAACAAGCATACAGTCACACATAGGAAGCCCTCCAACCTCTCTCCCACTGACAAGACAAACACAGAGACCCTCTTAGAGACACACAGCGTATCCCCACAGCGCCCCTTTCCCCATACCTGCTGCTGTGCTCTCTGTAGCTCGGGAGGCCCGTGTTGGCTGGGAATGCTGTCTTGGCGTACCTCAAAGGAGCCACTCCTGTCAGAAAGCTACTGATATGGTATAGGACCTCAGCAGAGTGTCCAGGGCCATTGTGTAAGTGACATTCCCCCCACCCCACCTGCATATGGGTGGAGGCAGATCCTGGAGCCCCCAGAACAGAGAGGAGGGAGCAGAGTCCTTCCCCCTGACCATCGGGCCCTGCTCCTGTGAGCAGCTCCAGACCATACAAAGAGACCCAGAAGTGCCCTGGGCCATGGGGTCCAAGTCCTTCATTTACTTATAGAGAAACTGAAGACCAGAGATAGATGGCACTGCCCCTGGTCACACAGCAAATCAGTGGCTGAGGTGGTCCATTACCCAGGCTGGAGGAGAGGTCAGAAGGCCATGGCTTACCCCAACCTTCCTAGATCATGAATCACCTCCAGATGGTCTCCAGATGTGACAGGGAAGATGGGGACTGGAAGTCCTGCTGTCCTGGCTCCCAGTGGGGTTTGGCAGTTTGTTTGCTGCAGCAGGACCAAGGCAAGGGCTCTAGGAGGGCTGAGAACCACTGAGGACAGGACCAGATGTTCCAGATCTGCCACCAATGTCCTGTGTGACCTTGGCCTCTGGGTCTCAGGCTCTTTCTCAGTGCAGGGTGGGGGCTAGTCCCAGGGCTCAACACCCTTCTCACCCAGTCGGTCCCTGAGGGTCTTCTCCCTCTCTGTAGCTTTGTTACTGTCCACAGCAGGTCCTTCTGTTCAGATCCCAAGGATATGAGGGTGAAGAAGGAAGATACCTGCAAAGTCTCATGAAGTCACGTGGTCCCATGGCCCAGGATTCCTGACACCCTGTAGTCTTGATGTTCACTACTCCAGCCAAGAGCTGCCTGGATTCAGTGGAGGCCTTATGAGGAAGGACAAAGAGGAGCCATGGCTCTGGATACCCTTTTCCCCTCACAAAGGCACCTATTTTCTGAAAGGGAGCCATGAGCCTGGAAGGGTCAGGATTAAAGTAAGTTTCTCCCTCAGTCCAGGTCAGCATGTTCTGTCCCTGCAGCACAGGGCACTCTCCCACCCTGGCCTGTCGCCCTGGAAGGGGCCTCAGAGAACATCTGGTCCTGCCCTATCCAGGTCAGGAGGGGAAACAGGCTCAGTGGAAAACGCGGCTGCTGTGGGGCCCCAGCAGGACCAGGAAGCCTGGTGAGAGAGGTCCAAACACAGCTGGGAGGGTCCGTGGGTGGGTGGAGACAGGGCTTGGGTGTCATGTGCGGCGACGAGAGACTCAGCCCAGCTCTCCCTGGGCTGGCAGCCCTCTCCTGGTGATGGGTCTGGAAGTTCTGAGGACAGGCACCTGGATGCTCTTCTGTCCTCTCTGCCTCTTAGGTCTCCATTCTCCCCAGACCACAGCCCCACCCTGTATGCTATCCTTTCTCCTGACAAGGAACTGAGGACACCCCTTCCCTTAACACAGTCCATTCAATTCAGTTGAACATTTGCACGCCCTTCCACGGGCCGGGGTTTGCCAAGTCCCAGGAAACCTGAGATGGGGGAACCTCGGCCACATCTCCCCTCGGCGAGCTCCCCGCAGCCCCTTCCGCCTGCTCTCGGGCCCCATTCACACCACAGACCACGTGGTCTCAGCAAATCCAACACCTCACGTGGCTCCTGAGGCTTCCGCCTGGTCTGAGCCCCCTTTGCGGGGGCCCTGCGTTTTGCGCCTGCTCCTGGGCTGCCCGCGGCCTGACCGTCCCTCCGGCTCTGGCTTTCCCTCCCACCGCTCGCCAGCCCGTGAACGCGCAGGCCAGAGCCTGGGAGGTTCCAGTGCTCCTGAAGCGTGGCCCCCACCTCCTCCCGGCCACTGAAATCCCACCCACGCTCAGCCCGAGCCAGCCTCCAAGAAGCCCTCCCGGAAGCACAGCCGCACGCGCCTCTTCCGGCTGGTTTCCTCAGCCCGCCACGGTAAGGGATCGTTCTGCCACAGGTTTGGCGCGTCTGTCAGCCGTGCGTGGCCCGGGCGCCCAGGGCCCATGTGCTCCAGGCGGGGACCCGAGGCTCTGGGTTCCACCCCCCCACCCCCGCCCTGGGCCACAGGCGCGCGGCACTGGCAGACGGGTGGCGGCCTCTACCTGCCGCCTCCCTCCCCGCCGGCCTTGGGCGCACGCCTTCTCGCCCTGGGACCCCGTTTTGGCCTCGAGGTGAGACGGAGCGGGGAGGCCGGGCCTGCGCGTTCAGGGCCCTGAGGCCGGCGCTGTGGGCGTGAGAAGCCATTACGAGGCACTGGCCGCCAGCCTGGGCCCCCTGCTGCCCCTGACGGCCGGTCCGCTCACTGCAGGGCGGGAAGAAAACGACCGCGAGGCTGCCCGGGTCCCCCTCGGCGCGGGCCGGCTCTCCCTGCTCTGATCCCGCGGAGTCTCGCGCGCGGAGTCCTGGGGCAGCCGGTTTGACCTCTCCGCGGAAAATCTCCTGTGGCTCCGCGGGGTGGCGGGGGTGGGGGGTGGTGGACACGGTCTTAGAGGCCCTGGAGGACTGCAGGGATCCCTGACCGCGCGGAGCCGGGCTGCGGCCGGGACCCCGTGCCCTGAAGGCCAGTCAGAAGAACGCACACAACGCATTGCAAACTTTTCTTAAAAGAAGCACAGCCTGCTCCCCTCCCCCATCACCCATGAAATCTTGCTTAGAGGTCTATCTTGTAAGTGCACATATGTACAGCTGCTGCGAGGAGGGGGCAGTTGCCAGCGGGGCCCTGGGAGTGAAGGCCAGGGGTTTTGCTTAAACGTCCCTTGGGAGGTAAGAGGTCGATCCAGGATGGAAAGTGGAACGCAGGATTCAGAATGCAAGCGTTCGATAGCCAGGCCGCGGGCACGAGCTGGGTAGGAAGAACCGTACAAGATGGAGGAGGTGGGACCCGCCACCCTGCTTTCCTGGGAAGGGCTCCTGGGAAGGAGTGGTGAGTTGGAGGCTCCTCATGACAGGGAGGGCGGAAGAGAGAGGAAGCGCAGGAACCAGGGGAACAATGAGGAGTGTCCCTTATACCCGGAGAACTCTCCCCCTCCCCCTTCAGATTGAGCTCAGACAAAGGCCACCTACCTTCGCTGGCCTCCCTGGTCTCCTAGGTTGGCATTGGGTCCCCTGCTCTGGGTCCTCCGCCAGCTTTCTGCTCTCACCTCCGTCTAGTCTTTACCACTCTCTGCCTTCTCCACTTGGAGCTGCTGGTTTACCGGCTCGCCTTGTGGACCGCAAGGTCATTGGGGGTAGCGCATTGGGCCAGGCCGGAACTTGCTTGGGAATAATTTCTGAGCGGATGTCGTCAGTGAATTAGTAAGGGAAGAAGTGTTTTTTTGCCTGTGTTTATATGGTTTATACATTTTCATCCACAACAGGCGCCCAGGTCAATTCTCCGGGGGCTCTAGTGAAGAAAGAGAAATTCTGGGGTGGGACAGCAGTATCCTGAGCACAACCATCGAGTGCACTGGGCTGTGAGCACAAACGTCTTACGGTCAAGTTAGAATTGGGTTGCTCTCCGATTGCCCACCAGAGGGCGCTCAAGCCCCTGCCCATTTGACTATAGCTGGCCAGGGTCTCGGCAGGGGTACCTGCATATGATTGGTTCTTCTCCTGAGAAAGCAAAGGTAAGAAAACCACCAGCTAAACTGTCTGGGGTTTGGTGGATAAACAGGAAGAAGGAAAAAATGCTACTGGGACTTGCAAGGCCTCCAACTCATTGACACAAAGTCTGTTTTTGTTTGTTTTTTAATTGTGGTAAAATTTACCATTTTACCTGTTTTAAAGTGTACAACCCAGTGGCAGTACGCACATTCACAGTGTTGTGCACCCATCACCACTGTCTAGGTTCAGAACTTTTTTATCACCCTAAGAGGAGCCCCATGCCCATTAAGCAGTTACTCCCCATACCCGCTGCCTTCCACCCCCTGGAAACAACTCATTTGCTTTCTCTCTCTATGGATTTGCCTGTTCTGGGTATTTCATGTAAATGGCCTCATACGATATGGAGCAGTTGTGTCTAGCTTTTTTCATAGCGTAATGTTTTCAAGGTTCATCCATGTTGTAGCATATATCTGTCCTCCGTTTGTTTTTATTGGTGACTAACATTCCATTGTATAGATATATACCACTTCTTGTTTATCCATCCATCCGTTGATGGACACTTGGGTTGTTTGCACCTATTGGCTATTGTAAATAATGCTGCTGTGAAATTGGTGTAGAAAAATCTGAGCCTCTAATTTTCAGTTCTTTTAGGTATATAACTAGGAGTGGAATTGCTGGGTCATACTGTAATTCTATGTTTAACTTTTTGAGGAGCTGCCGAACTATTTTCCACAGTGGCTGCACCGTTTTACATTCCTGTCAGCCATGTGTGAGGGTTCCAATTTCTCCACATCCTTACCAACATTTATTATTTTTTGTAGTTTTGTTGTTGTTACATCCATCCTAGTGGGTGTGAAGTGGTACCTCATTGCGGTTTTGGTTTATATTTTCCTAATGATTACTGATGTTGAGCATCTTCTCTTTTAACTGGTTTCTCAGACTTGCTGCCTCCTCCAATCTTTACACTGAAGAGTAGGCTGAGTCCTTATAAAACACAAGTCTGATCATGTCTCCCCTAGTTCAGAACCCCTCAGTGCCCTCCCACCCACTCTGCCTAGATACAGCACACATCCCTGCCCTCCCTGCCCCTAAAACACACAACTTCTGTGCTCCAGCCTTTAGAAAATTCTTCCGGTGCTAAAAGACACTTCTGCAAACCCTTGCACCTGCTGTTCCCTCTGCCTAGACCATCTTCCTATGCTCTCCTCTGCCCCTCCCCCACTAAGGCCTCCCATCCATCATGTCTCAGACCTCACTGGCTCCCCATAACCTTTCACATCAGGGTTCTGTGCCCCTTCTCTGTGCTCCCCCATCACACCCTCCCTCCCTCATCATGTCACTTTCCCCTCTGATTTGTAATTGCCAGTTCAACTGTCAGTTTCAAAGGCTGAAACCCACAAGGGTCAAGGTCAGGTCTGTAGGCTCAGCCTTGAATCCTCAGAGCCCAGCACAGCCTGGGGTCTCAGTAAAACACAGTGCAGACTGGTCACTTGGAGGGAAAGGTGATGGGCTCGTGGGTGGATGCGTAGATGTGTTTGATTGCCCACCTGGCCCCAGTCTGCTTCCTCTGCCCAGAAGTTCCTCCACCCTGGTTCAGACATTTTGGTCCCGCCACTTGGCCATGTGCACCTGACTCTCATCCACGCACAGCCTAGGCTCAAGCCAGCGCCTTCATCCACAGACATGGTTGAGGGACAATAAGTCCATATTATCTTTCCACATCTGGGTTTTAAATTCCTTTCCATCTTAAATTCCCTCTTCTGTGCCCTGGACCTCAGCCATCCCCAGCACCTCAGGAATCTTCCTTTGTCACTTCTGTCCCTCCGTTCCCAGCCTCTGCAGTATCTCCCACCCACTTATCTCTACCCTCTGTCCTATTTCCTTCCCTACAAAACCCTCTGCTTCAGAGATTCCAACCTTAGCTTTGGAATTGGAATCACAGTGGGAGGTCTGAAAAAATCCCCATGCCCAGGCTGCATCCCTACTAATTAAATGGGAAAGGGGGGCACACAGATACCTGCGCATGGGTACTTTTAAAGCACCCAGGTTACTTTAACTTGCGTCTTGAGTTTCAGAACCACTGTTCTCCTTGACCCTGTAACCCCTCAGGCTGCCCCATTTTTTCTTTTGTCCGAATGTCTCAGTTGAGTTCTCTGCACCCCGACTTCCATTCTTATAAGCAGCTAATTCAACTCTTAGCAATCTAGCATCTGGCCTAAGAGTGCCCAGAAAGCACCCCTCCAGGCTGCTGCAGCCAAGTGGCCCCCTGTCCCTGTCATCCTCCTCTGTCTCCCTGCAGCCTGGTGGAGGGCTGTGTGGGGTTGTGAGGACCTGGCCTCAAACCCTAACTCCAGCCCTTCCTTGCTGTGCCATCCTGAGCAGGTTACTTAAACTTTCTGAGCCTTTCAGTGTAAACCTCCCTCCTGGGTCAGCTCTGAGAGTGGGCTGTGATAATGCAGAAAATGCATGTCCAGTGACTAACAATGCTCTGGATTATGATCCAGACCCTAGGCCCCTTCTACAAACCCTCTTCTCCATGGGCTGCCTCGCTGACCACTAGGTTCCTCCCACTGACCTCTCTCACCTCTCTCTTTCTTTCCTCTTCCTCAGTCTCCTAAGAATTGCTAACCCTGAATGAGCCTTGACTTGAAGCCTGGCAGCATCAAAGCCCTGTTAACCTCCAGGTCTGACCACAGCTTTAGGAGGAATGTAATCTCCTCATCTCCATTTTATAGATGAGAAAACTGAGGCACAGGCTGGCAAGCTATCAAAACTCATGCTGCTTTGAAGTGACAGGCCTGGGTTTCAAATCATGACAGTTTGACAGAAGGGCCGGGCTCCTCGCCCCTGCACCCATTGCCTTCCATTGAGAGAGGCCCAGGCCTCGGTCCTGGACCCTCTGTGTTCCCTGCAACCCGTTCTAGATAGTGCCAAGTTCCTAAATTTCATAGATCTAGATGTGAAAGGTAAAATAGAGAAGCTGCTAGAAGAAACAAAAGAGCACATCATCATGACATTGGGGGCAGCAAATATTTCCTAAATAGGATTCTAAAATAACAAACCTTAAAAGAAAAGATAAACTGGATTGAATTAAAATCGAGAACTTTTTTTGCTAAAAAAAAAAAAATCGAGAACTTCTGCTCATCTAAAGACACCATTAAAAGAGTTAGAAAGCCAGCCACCGAGTGGTAGAGACATACACAGTCTGCACAGCTGACAAGAGGTTCGTATCCAGCATAGAGAAAGAGCTTCTATGATTCAATCCACTTTCCCACAGACTTCCTTGTAAACATCATATAGGCCTGGATTTGGATCCTGGCTTTTCCACCTGTTTAGTGAGATCTTGGACAAGTCTCTCTGAGTTTCCGACACCCTAAATTAATTCTCATATTTCTAAATTGGGGATCAAATCCATGCCGGTATCCCACATTGTTGTGTTTCCTATGGGAATCAAAAAAGAGATACTTTTCCAAAAGTGGATCATGTATCATATGGGGGGTTATGTGTATATATATCAAGACCGCCAACCCCTATCCCTCCTCTCAGATTGAAGCTCCCCAAGGACTTGGGCCAGGTGTTAGGCTGATCTCTGACACTGTGCACAGGCCCTGGCACATTGCTCAGAGTATATGGGATCACATATTTAATACATGAATGGGCAGGGAACAGCATTTCTGGATGAGGGAACAGCATGAGGGTGGAAATGTACAGTCAAGTACATTGGGGGTCAAGTTAGGGTATAATCACAGGAAAAGTGAGAACACGCTGGGCCTGGATGGGGATGGATCTTAAATACAGGCATTGTCTGGAAGGCCCTAGGCAGCCATTACAGTTTTGGGGACAAGGGCTGTGTACAGGAAGGGGGAGAGAGAAAGGGAGAGACAGAGAGCTTTAGAGATTGGAGGTCAGGGGTGGTAAAAGATTTCTTTCTAAGCAGCAGCCATTTCAGAACTTCTGCTTCAAAAGAAGGAAGCCGATGAGTGAGAAAAAACAGAAAAAGAGTGCATTCAGTGGGAGGGGTGGCCAGTGGCCAGAGGTGAATGAGGGGAGCAGAGCAGGAGAGGATCCGGCCTCACCACCCCTTCCTCTCCTGCCAGAAAGGGACCACCAGACAGAGTGCTTCTCCAATGGGGTCCCCAGACCAGCAGCCCCAGTGTCACCCTCACCGGGGAGGTTGCCAGAGATACCAAGTCTCAGACCCCACCCCAGACCCACAGAAAAAGAATCTCCTGGGGGTGGGCCCAGCGCTCTGTTCTAACAAGCCCTCCAGGGAGTTCCGAGTGCTGCAATGTAAGAATCACGATGAGGCCACCGCAGAGAAGAAAGTCTTCCCTGATCTTCCCTTTCAGAGACACTGGTGAGAGATGAGAGATGACTGAGCCGGTCTCCCCAGGCAAAGGGGATTCACCTGGAGATGAGAATTTGAAACTGCTCTTGGGTGCAGCTCAACCCGACTCTCCATTTTTGCACAAACACTGGCTCTTGTGGGGCGCCCAGAATCCAACCCAAAGACTCATCCCCTGAAAAATGTCTCACTCCACCTGGCCTCCTGCTGTGAATTTACTTGGTACACCCCGTCTTATCCCAGGACTCAAGCATTATCAGACCTGGCAGCCCAGCAAGTGGCTGTGTGGCCGGTGCTGGCTGAGGCCACGCCTGGTAATTGATGAGCCATTCAGGGCCCTGCACCTGACCCAGGTTCTGACCCAGGGCTTGATTATCAATTAGTGTAAAGTAGCAGCACTGCAGGGGAAGGGGCAGTACCTGGGTGTGGGAGGGGCGGACCGGGGCTGGAGGAAGGTCTTCCCAGCGCACTAGCTGGGCGCAGTTCTGACCTCCCATCTCCAGGGTCTGACCTGCCTTCAGAGGTGAGTTGCATGCTGCGGGGGACTGGTGAGTGCTCGTCTTGCTGGCAGGGTGGACCCCAGCCCTAGCATTTTGTGTTGAAGCTTGAGAAAGAAGGGTTGCCTGTATTCCCAGCTCTGAGGGTAGAGTGGAGAGGGGAATCGGTGATACTGACTCTTCCTTGTACACTTTCTAGAAAGCCTTGTCTTATTCTTAGGGTGAAGTCCCCCTCACCCATGGAATCCTGGTTAAATGGCCTCCCTGTCTTTAAGGTTTACCCACACGTGAGCCTGGGCTGCTGCCCATCTCTCTTTGCCCATCCTCTTCACCCTGGGCTGGGAATGTGCGTCCTCCGCGCTTTCACCCTCGGCCCCGGGGTCCCAGTTAAAGGAGACTGCTGCGTGTCTGGGCCAATTTGCTAAATTATTTAAACAAGTAACTAAGAATCATGAGGACCCCAAATTGTCAGTTGGGGGAAGATGACAAAGAAAGGACTTGGTTGAAGAAAAAGGCTTATGGCCCAACAATTTTAATTTAGGTTTAAATAGCCACAGACATGCAAAAGCTATCCCAAGTTCTGCGGTGACAAACCTTCCTCCCATTCCTCTCTCCTACTTGCCCATTTCTATCCCCAAGGGCAATGCCCTTCTTAATTTCTTATGTGCATACAAACATATGCAAAGATAGGTTCTAATTTCCATCTTTTTACAGCAAATCTGTGCATTATGTGCATTGAATCCACCCCTCCCCCATTAACTGACCTTGGGATTTTCCTTGTCCAGATGTAAGTGTCCTTGTTATTTTTAACAGTTGTGTCATATTCCACTTCATGCATATACTGTGACTTATCTCACCAGTCCCTTCTTATGGACTTTGGCTTTGTCATCTACTATCGTAAGCAATGCTGTGATGCTTCAGTTTAGACATGGATTTTTATCTGAGGGCACCTTTAGGATAAATTCCTGAAAGTGGAAGTGCTGGGTCAGAGGGTAACTGCACTGTCACTGTGGTGGATACTGCCTTCCTTCCTCTGATGGGGAAGTAGAAAGCAGACTGCTGAGAACCAGACAGGGCAGAATTTGAATCTCTTCTCCGTGCTTTCTAGCTATTTGCTCACCTGCTCAGAGCTTCAGTGTTTAAAACCTGTAAAATGTGGCCCACACAGTTGTGTGGATGAAATGGGACCAACTATGTAAAGTATTTGGTTCAGGGCCAAAGACACAGTGAGACCTCCAAGTGTCAAGAGGAGTGGAGTCTGGCCATATAGCTGCCCTCACGTCTTCCCAAGGGCAGGCAGCGTGGGTACCCCCGGGTGTCTGAGAGCCAAGGATTGAGCCTGGTCTTCAAGGCATTGGTTCCAGTTGGAGGATCCCCTCCCCAGCCTTGCACATTGTCTTCTCCCTGAAGCTTCTAATACGTCCTGAGAATGGAACACTGGGTCTCCTCAGGACCTTCTGGGGATAGCTATTGGGCAGCCTGAAGGAAGGCATTTGGTCTGCCTTAAACCCTCAAAGCTCTGGTCCCTGGCACAGCCTCCAAATAAACTCACTGTCTGCCATGTATTGAGTGTTTGCCACTGGCCTGATATAATTACGAGTATTCTACACGCATGATTCCATTCAGTTCTCAGAATTATCCCCTAGGATGGGAAAGATTAAGTCACCACCAGCCAGACTCTTCATCATTCTGCAGCCTCGCCCCATCCAAAGGGAACGTCTTGTTTGCAGGACCGCTGAGTTCTTCCACGCGTTCCCCTCTGGGGCAGGGTGGCAAGAGACACTGCGATGTGTGTGCAGTTTCCTGTTGCCCTCCTGTTTCTTTTTCTTTTTCTTTTTCTTTCTTAATAGCCATTCTAGGGGCTTCCCTGGTGGCACAGTGGTTAAGAATCCGCCTGCCAAGGCAGGGGACACGGGCTCGAGCTCTGGTCTGGGAAGATCCCACATGCCATGGAGCAACTAAGTCCGCATGCCACAACTACGGAAGCCCACGTGCCTAGAGCTGTGCTCTGCAACAAGAGAAGCTGCTGCAGTGAGAAGCCCGTGCATCACAACGAAGAGTAGCCCCTGCTCGCCACAACTAGAGAAAGCCCACGCGCAGCAACGAAGACCCAACGCAGCCGAAAATAAATAAATTTATTTTTTTAAAAGTTAGCCATTCTTCTTTTTTTTTTAAATATTTATTTATTTGGTTGCATGGGGTCTTAGTTGCAGCAGGCATGCTCCTTAGTTGTGGCACGTGGTCTCCTTAGTTGTGGTATGTGAACTCTTAGTTGTGGCGTGCATGTGGGATCTACTTCCCTGACCAGGGATCGAACCCAGGCCCCCTGCATTGGGAGCTTGGAGTCTTAGCCACTACACCACCAGGGAAGTCCCACCTCTTGTTTATATTACTCGTGGCAGGGGTTGGGGGTGAGCCCTCATTTGAAAAGTATACGGTCAGATTAAAGGGTGAATTTGATTTTAGAGGATGGGGAATGCAGTCTGTGTGTCTAGAAGGAAAAACATAACTTATCTGGTACTAACATCTCAAAACGTGCATGTGAAATTTTACCCTCAACACCATTGCTGCCAACATGTAGTATCACAAGTTAGTTGGTGACCAATCTTTTGAATCCTCTCCCCCGGAGGAGTGTTCTCTGAGTCTTCTCAATAGACCCGGAACATTGTGTCTGCGTGTCAGCATCTTTTCTCTCTCTTGCTACAGGGCATCGGGACGAATTGGAAACCCAGGATCTGGGTGACGGGCTCATTCCTCTAAGCCCTCGAACCTGGTAGCTCAGGTACTTCATCGATCAAAGACCATGAGTGAAGAGAAGGAAGAGGCCTCGTTCAGTATACTCACAATTTATGATGAACCAGAGAAGAGGAGGAATGTGCCCGAGAGCCCTGGCATTTCCTCCCAGCACGAGCACCATGCACAGTCCCAGCTGGGCGAAGCGTGTGGTCCCCTCCAGCAGCTCCCACGCTACCCGAGGCAGCATGACCTGGCTTATCAGGAGATGAGCTGTGTGAGTCCACAGCAGTGGGCCCCCCAGGCCCTGGACAGATCTGAGCTGCAGGCCACTCAGCTCTCCGAGGCAGAATCAGAAGAAGCAGAGCCTGGCCTCAGGTAGGTCTCACCTGAACAAGACTGGCAGGGGGAGCGAACTGTCTCAGGGAGAGGGATCCTGACACAGAGCTCTCCATCCATCTCATGCCCTGACTCCTCCCTCTCTCCTCTGTGTGTCACAGCTCCCCACCAGGATCCGAGGTCGGTAAGTCCCAGCTGGGACGGTACGGGCAGGCAGGGTGTAGCCCATGGCTGGGCATTGGATGGGAGACCTGGAACGAGCTCCTGGGTGGAGAGAGCAGTCTTCTCCCTGGATCCCGTGATGCTGTTGCTGCCAGACCTCCTCTCTCTGAGTGGTTGGCCGCTGGTGTCTCCCTGCAGGTCAGCCTTGTCCTTCACCTCATCCCAGTGAAGAAGTCTTGTCATTCCTCAGAGCAATTGTAAGTGTCTTTTTTTTTTTTTTTTAAACATGGCATCTTTCCCTTCCTGTTACCCCTGGAACAAGAAGCTCGTAGGAAGAAGGTGAGGGCATGCGGTGTGTCCACATCCTCACTCTCTCTCCCATAGGTGGTGGGTGCACTGGACTTCCTGCTTCTTTGGACCCAAGCTGCCCTCCTCCCATCACCAGTGTGTAGGGCCTCAGCTGACAGGGTCACTTTTAGAGCTACATCCTAGGAGACTCTGAGCCAGGCTCTGCACTCATTGCTTATACTCAGAAGTGTCTCAAAATGTGGCCTGTTTATGAGGGAGGCCATCCTGGGCTAGTGCAGAAGGATGTCAGTGGTCTGGGGACCCCAGCTGAGGACACAGTCCTGCCTGAGGGTCAGAGAGGAGCTGTTGGATGCAGGGTCAGGAATCGAGTCAGAGGACAGGGAAGGCTGTCCCCCATGGATGAGGGCAGGTCAAGGCTGTGACCCTTTCATGGGCACCCCAGCCTCCCGTTCCAGATGAAGTGGTGGTCAGGCAGATGACCCCACATAAGTCCTGGAAGATTGGCAAACTCCGCCATGGAAAGAAAGTCCACTCCCTGGCCATCAGCAGCTCTACTCACCACGTGTACACGTGCGGCCATGGCTACATCAGGGTGTGGGATGAGAGTGCCCTGCATGCCTGGGACCACGCCCCCCAGGCCCAGCTGAACTTACAGGTGAGGGGTCATGCAGAAGGCTCAGGGAGCCTAGATGTGACATGTGTCCTAATACTTGGAGCCCATGCTTCCAGGAGATGATTTGAGAATGTCACCCATTCCTACAGGACCGTCAGAACTGTGTCCTCACCTGCAAGCTGTCCCCCGATGAGCAAAGCCTGATCACGGGGGGTCTGTCCCAGACCCTGACTCTATGGGACCTGGCGCCCACCCCCCGCATCAGGGCACAGCTGGCCTCCACAGGCCCCATGTGCTATTCCCTGGCTGTCTCCTCCAATGCCCAGATCTGCTTGGCTTGTTTCAAAGGATTTGTTGAGATTTGGGATTTGCAGAACCAAATCTTGATCAGGTATGACCTGGGGGAGGGCTGGATGGTGAGGCCTTGGGGAAGCCTGGGCCTCTTTTCCGACCTCACTCTCTCCTCTGCAGTAGGACTAGGTGAGTCGGTGTGGAGAACGCACTTGGGCTACGTATCTAGGGGCTTCCTGGGCCGGAAACTTCTGAGGGTCCAACCAGTGCATGAACCTCTGAGTTGTTTTCCCACCAGGAAGCACGAAGTCCCCATATACGGGTCCCGATGTGTGGACATCACGGGCAATAAGTTCTGGACGGGAGGTGAAGACACCAGACTGTATTCCTGGGACCTGAGGAACTACCAGAGGCTGCAGCAACACGATTTACAGCATGAGGTGCCCGGACGGCTGCGGCTGTGCTGAGTGCAGTCCCCCTGGGGACCGGGAGTTGCGGGTGCCCGCAGGAGCAGAGTCCGAGTTTGAAGAGGCGGCCACGAATGATGGCGCCGGCAGCTTTGTGCGCTGACCCCAAACCTCCTTCCAAACAGATCCTCAGCATTACCCACGACCCCAGCGAGGAGTGGCTGTTAGTGGGCCTGAGAATGAGTGACATCGTAATCCTGCACACACACCGAAGGGAGAAGTTTAAGGCTGTCCTGCAGAAATATGTCTACCACCACAATCTCAAGTTTTCCTCCTGTGGTAAGTGAGCAGGCAGGGGACACCTCTGGGTGCCCTGTCACCTGACAAGGCATCCACTCACCTGTAGAGTCTGGACCCAGCCTTATTTCAGACTCTTAATTCCCCCCTCTCCAGCCCCAGCACTGGCCGGGCCAAGGTCCAGGGCCACCTTCCCACTGCCCTCGCCTCTGCTTCCTCCCGTCACCGGTGTTCCTCCCCTGCCAGCCTGGCTACCTTTCCTCCCTTCTTTTTCTGCTCACCCCCTCTCCTTTTCTGGCCCTGTCTGTAATGGTAGCTTCCTATATGGAACCACAGCCCAAAGACATCGGCAGACAGAAGATGCTTGAAGCCCCATGTGGCTGTCCAGTTGTTCAGTGCCCCTCACCATAATCGCAGGGCTGGCAGGAGGGAGCGGGCAGATGAGGGAATGGTTTGGGTCATGTCTCTGAGTTGTATAGATGGGGAAACTGAGTCAGAGAAGGAGTGATCCTCTCCCTGGTCTAGTCGGGAGCAGAGAGCTGGGACTGGAAGGCAGCCTTGGCCTCTGGCCCTTCCATCTGTCTTTCCTTCGCCAGGGAGCTATTTTGTGTCCACACTGGATGAGTCGATCCGCTGCTTAGCTGCACCTTCTCTACAAAGATTGTTTCAGGTACTGGATGGAGGCGTGTGCAAACCCAGGCAGCTGGAGCTTACAGCCCCAGATCCCAGTTGGTCGGGCCCCAGAAATAGTGCTGGAAAGTACCTCTGAGATGGCAAACAGGGCCATTGAGTACATCGAGGGAACAAGGACTCAAGGTCCTAGGAACTCCTGGGCTCCACCTTGAGCCCTGAACCTGGCCCGGTCTCCAGACTGGGCCTCAGGTCTACACGGAGACCTGAAACAGACCTGCGTGAAGTGTGCATCTCCGGCCCCAGTCTGGCCCCTGCATATCATTCCGCCGTGGCCTTTCTTTCCCTCCAGATAGAGGAGTCTACAGACATCCTATGCTGTGATGTGTCTTCTGACAACCAGTACCTGGTCACGGGCTCCAAGAACAGTGCCACTGTTTACCAGCTCTTGTATTGAAGCTTGCAAGCCACGGTTCTGCTGGTGAAGACCCAAAGAAGACCAGTGTGCTCGGAGGGTGACCTTGGGGTGCCAGGCAACTCTAACACCTCCCACAGCCCCACCTTCTCCTCCCTGGCCGGTCATCTGTCCATTCCCCTCCCACCCAGCACACACCTGGCCTGTTCTCCAGGTTTTTATTATGTAACTTAGGGATTTTTCCTTTGTTATTTTTTCTACCACTGATTTCTTTATTTTGTAATTGATAAAATGGAAAAGCAAAAACCAAAATGGCTTGGATACCCGGTCAGTTATTTCAAACAACAAACTCGTCGTGATGGGCTGCTTATGCCCCCTTTCAGCAAATTCCAGGTTGGGGAAGGAATTTTAGACCAGACTTAGTTTCGTTTATAACTTTTCTGGAATTCTTGGACTCTTAAGAAAGCTCAAGAAGCAACGTATGTCCACGTACAAACTTTCAGATTGTATCAGCGTGTTGGTAGACCAACAACACCCAACTCTTGACGCAGGTTAAGACTCCAGTCACTGGTCTAACCATATCCCAGGAAGAACTGTCCTTTTAACTACCTACTTCGTGAAACCTCGCTTTATCTGAGGCTTTCAAAGTCCCGATCCTAATTCTGGCATTTTGTACCGGTCAAAAGCTGCCTGTCTCTGTTTCCAGGCAACTTCCTCACGTTGGTGGGTGTGATATTTTGTCTGGCCTTTGCCAGGCTGAAAAAGCCCCAGCTCCCTGAACCAAGCCATAAAGGCCTGCTTTCTGGTCTTTTCCATCCTCCCGCCTCTTTGCTTGGTGTTGGCATGGCTGAGACAGCTAGCTGTCCACTAACGTTTGTAGCTTAGAGTTCACTGGAAGAGGCACAAAGCCAGGGACAAAATTACCGTCTTTTGCATTGAAATATTATTGGGTCCTAGTTCTTGCTGATGGATCATGAATGAAGAATGTGTCTCCTTTCCGGGCCAATGCTAAAGGAGTGGGGTGTCCCCTCCAGGCTCTCTGTCCCCTTCGACCAGCTCCAGGCAAGCGATGTGAAGGCCCGAGGGGATTGCAAAACAATGAGATGGAAGCATCCCGTGTCCACAAATCACATGTGGAGAAAAGCTTCCCCCTTTGGGTTATTTCATGGGAGAGAAACTTGTATTAGAATTGTTATACATGTTGGAGCCTATTTGTTACTATAGCCCTGGAAATAGCAAACTTTTACTTAAAGGGCCAGATAGTAAATATTTTAGGCTTTGCCCTGTGGTCTTCGTCCCAATTACTCAACTCTGCTGCTGTAGCATGAAAGCTGCTATAGGCAACAGATAAGTGAATGCAACTGTGTGCCAATAAAACTTTATTTATGAAAACAAGCAGTGGGCCAGATTTGGTCTGCTGACTGTAGTTTGCTGACTCCTGTAGCCAGCGTGCCTCTAAATAATATATTTATTTAGCATCCATTGAAAAATATAATACAGCCGGTAGAGTCCAACAGTAGGTCTATCCTACTGGGCTATAGTAACAATAAGACTCCCAGTGTCTCTATAACAAGTGTCCATCGATGGATGAATGGATAAACAAAATGTGATATTGTTATATATATAAAATATATATAATGGAATATTATTCAGCCTTTGAAAGGAAGGAAATTCTGACATTTGCTACAACATGGATGAAACTTGAAGACATGCTAAGTGAAATAAGTCAAACACAAAAGGACAATACTGTATGGTTCCACTCATATGAGGTACTTAAGAGAGGTCATACACAGAGACAGGCAGTAGAATGGTGGTTACAAGGAGCTGAGGGGAGGGGGAAATGGAAGATTAATGGGTACAGAGTTTTGGTTTTGCAAGATGAACAAAGTTCTGGAGATGGATGGTGGTGATGGTTGCACAACGGTGTGGATGTGCTTAATGTCACTGACCTGTATACTTTAAAATGGTTAAGATGGTAAATTTTATGTTATGTGTATTTTACACACTTTTTTTTTAATGTAGGGAATTATAAAGATCAAATTCACAATGGTGGTAAACTATGGAGACAGAGGTAGAGAAATTGGATCATAAAAGGATATAAAGGGAGCTTCAACTCTATCTGCAATGTTTATTTCTTCAAAAATAAGGTTTGTCAAAAATGAGTGCTTCGGGGCTTCCCTGGTGGCGCAGTGGTTGAGAGTCCGCCTGCCGATGCAGGGGACATGGGTTTGTGCCTCGGTCCGGGAGGATCCCACATGCCGCGGAGCGGCTAGGCCCGTGAGCCATGGCCGCTGAGCCTGTGCTCCACAACGGGAGAGGCCACAGAAGTGAGAGGCTCGCGTACCGCAAAAAATAAAAAATAAAAATAAAAAAATGAGTGCTTCGAAAGAAGCCATCAACAAAGTGAAAAGAAAGCCCACAGAAGGGGAGAAAACATGTGCAAAAATGTTTCTGGTAAGGGATTTATATCCAAAAGGTGTAAAGAAGTCTTACAACTCAACAATAAAAGACAAGTAAACCAATTTTTAAAAGGGCAGAGGATATGAATAGACATTTCTATAAAGAAGGTATACAGGGCTTCCCTGGTGGCGCAGTGGTTGAGAGTCCGCCTGCCAATGCAGGGCGCATGGGTTCGTGCCCCGGTCCGGGAAGATCCCACATGCTGCAGAGCGGCTGGGCCCGTGAGCCATGGCCGCTGAGCCTGCGCGTCCGGAGCCTGTGCTCCGCAACGGGAGAGGCCACAACAGTGAGAGGCCCGCGTACTGCAAAAAAAAAAGAAGATATACAAATGGCAATAAGCACAGGAAAGGATGTTCAACATCATGAGGGAAATGCAAACCAAACCCTCAGTGAGATGTCACTTCACATGTGCTAGGATGGCTAGAATAAAAAGGACAGACAATAACAAGTGTTGCTGAGGACATGGAGAAATTGGAACCCCCATACCTTGCTGGTGGGATTGTAAAACACATCGCAGCCACTTTGAAAAACAGTTTGGTAGCTTTTCAAAGTGCTAAACATAGAGTTACCATGTGACCCAGCAATTCGATTCCTAGATATATACCCAAGAGAATTGAAAACAAATGTAAGTTGGGAGGGTAATAACTGGAAATGATAAAGTAAAACAACTGTAATTTTTTTTTTTTCTGGAAAGGTAAAACTCCAAATTAATAGTAGTCTTGATAAATCAAGGAGTAGTGTTGTAATTTCAAGATTAATTACTAAAAGAATATGAAACAACGGTACAGCTTCCAAACTAATAGAGGAAAAATACTGGAATAATAGAGTATAATAATATATAATAAGTTTAATAAATTTTATTATTTATATTTATAATTGACATACTTTTATTATTAACTCATTATTAATAGTATATTGTTTAATTTGATATTAATCTAGTATAAATAAAATTATAATAATAATAACAAAGAAACACAAAACCTGACCAAATACTGAGCCATAAATTTCAGAGTATTTAATTCTTACAGAATATATTCTACGACCATAATGCAATTAAGGTAGAAATAAATAATAAAAAGAAAACTAGAAATTTCCCTATTTTGGAAATTAAGAAATATATTTCTAAATAATTAGTAGAGGCTAAATCACAAAGTAACTGGAAGCTATTGTAAACTGAATAATCATAAACCGAAGGATTCAGCTAAAGCTATAGTTAGAGCTTGGCCATTCCCGGCTCATCAATGTCGCCCCACCTTGCTTTCCGGGGCCACGTAGGGGACCGGCACTGACAGCCGGTCTTGAAAGCTGGGTCTGGACTGGAGCGAGAATACAGTCTCCGGAGACAGCCGAAAAAGAACGTGGAGACACGGCCTTGCTTCGAGTAGAGGAAGCTGGGGAAAAAGGAGATCGGAAGTGATCTCGGAGACCGAGATTTTTCACGGATGTTGCGAGAGGAATTGAACCATTCAGCAGCGCAGTGTCCATTTTCTTGCAGTCGCGCCGATGCCGCACGTTTTCACATTTACGGGTTTTTATCTTATTATTATGGTAGAGGGGACAATGATCGTCCCTCGTGGCCGTGGCTTGCGGTTGAATGGGCTCTGTGTGGACCTAAGCATTTACTTATGTCCTCTGGCAGCACGTGGAATTCCCTTTACATGCTGGGCCCCGCGGGGCCTCTGTAAACACCATCCCAGAATGCAGATTATTTTCTGTGAATGGCAGCAAAACGCCATGAGTTCTCTGAAGCTCGAACTCAAGACCTTCAGATTATGAGACTGACGCGCTTCCCACTGCACCAAGAAGGCAAATATAGAAAAAGTCTTCCTTATCAATAAAGGGAAGGTGCCTGCAGCCCATTCCTCTGGCCAAGCCGCCTCCCAAATGTCAGTGTCTCCCGGCAGAAATCCGGCAGGTCCCCGGACACGTGGGAAAGGAGGATCGCTCTTCGGCGAGAGGCGCCGTCTTGCGGTGGGAGGGTGGCCCGCGCCTGCCGGGAGCGCAGCGGGTCCCGGGGAGGACGTGGGCTCGTGCAGCAGCTCGCGCCGGGGGACGGGATTGGGAAGAGGCGCGGCCGGTGGGGTTCTGCTGGGTGAACAGGAGGAGGCGGGGCAGAACACGCTAGGGCCAGGCGAGGGCGCAGGCGCCGAGGGAACCCGGAAGGCACGCGCCTGGCTTCGGCGCGAGGCCGGGCGGCGGGGACGCGAAGCGCGCAGAGGAGGTGGCGCGAGCGGCTGTCCGAGACGAGGGCGTCCGCCCAGACGGCCACCGTCGCTTGAGCGCGCGGTGCGTGAGCTCAGACTCGTATTGCTGACAAACGGCGGGTGGACGAAGACTGGAGGGGGCGACACCGGCTGCAGGTGGGCATCGAGGGTGCCCCTGAATGGTGGGAAGGGCCCTGGGGCGCGGGCAGGTGGGGAGAGGAGGAGGAGAGAGGAGAGAGGGGCGCAGAGCAGTTGGGGGCGTGAACTTGCCTAGGCCCTGGTCCGGGATTGGGCGTAGAGGTGAGGTAGGAGAAAGGAGAGAAGATTCCAGAAGACTCTTGGATGTGAATTCCGTTGGAAAACGGAGGGAGAAACTACGGTTGTCTTGGACTTGCCATCTTAGTCGTTTATTCAACCTTGTGGTTCTGTTTGTTTCCTTATTACATATAGGGCGTCGCATTTTGAAGGGCAGAGGAGTAGCAGCATTCCCTTGGAGCAAGGTTTTAGATCTTTTCATAAGAATGCAGGGTGGATGGATGAATGGATGAATGGACAGATGAGCAGAACATATAACCATCTCTAAGAAAGCATTCCTTCCTTACTTCTTCAGGGGAACTTCTGTTGCTGATGCCCGGAAGGGATGACTACAAACGAATCAGTACCCGCTCCCATGTGTCCAACGATAATTATGGGGTAGGATTACTACCTTGGACTGGGCAGCTTATTCTTTTTGTGGAATTCTTGTGGAATTCTTGTTTCCACCAGGGAAACAATGTATTTTCATATCTGGTGGGTCTAGCCCCTTTCCCCCACTTGCCCCTTTCAGGGGTTCGGTGCTCAGTTGGACACAGGTTTCAGGTCATCTCTTGGACAGCTGTTCACACTGATTCCCCCTTCCTGTTCTGATTTCCTAGGGCACTTAGTGATGGTATTGCATCCTGTGGTCAGTTGTTCCCTGTATGTCAGTTCTGTCTCCTCCCTTGACTCGGCGCTCTGTGACCCACAGGCAGGATCTGAGCCACCCCTGGAAACACCATTTTCAGAAGCATGCTCGGGGAGGTTCTGGACCCCACCCCCAAGCCACTCTCTGCTGACGCCTCCTGCCTAGACTCAGTGCTGGAGGGGGCTTGTGCAGTGAGCAAAGAGCACGGCACAGGGTCAGGGCTTGGCATCTCTTCTCTCTCGGCCACTACCCAGCCTTGACCTTGTGGCTCCCCCTCCCGGTCATCCTGGGGTGGTACAAATTCTGCCCCGAGAACTGGAGGAAGAAACTGGCTGCAGGACAGGCAGCTCCCCCAGAGGGACAGGTTCTCAGGGCTGTGAGAGCTGTGTCGCCAGAGCTCCCTCCTACCACCCCCGCCACCTTGAGAAGCTGCAGAGCAAAGGACACGGTCTGTTCCAGGAATCTCTGTAAACACACTTTTCAAGGTGTCCCAGTCTTGAGTGGCTCCTCAGTGCCTTTGGGGAAATATTCGGTCGATAAGGCTACCCCTTAGCCTCTCAGCCGGATGAGTCAGGCCATGCGCTGACCTGCAGACCCACCCAGGGCCTTCCTGCCTCCCAGCCTCTGCTGCTGCCTTCCTGCCACCTACCCACGCCTCCTAATCCGATGTCAGTCACCCCCAAAGTCCCTCCGGCCTGGGCTCCCCTTGCACAGCTGACCAGAGCTAGCAGAGAATGTTTCCCTCTCCATCACTTCCTTGCACCTCTACTCTTCCCCTGAGATGATTTCTTTTTCTTTGGGGCAGAGGTTGGTTTGGAATTTTCTGGATCCTCTGCAGCAGGTACACAAGAACTAGTTTTAGCTTATTGATTGATTACCATAGCGATTTCTCTGTAGACAGGCCTACAAAGGACCAGAAGATCTGAGGGTTCAGGGTTGGGATTGAGTGACTGCAGGAGATGTGATCAAGGCCGGGTAGGGGAGGATCTGTGGAAGAGGCAGGTGCAGCAGGGGAGGGCGCTTTGTAAGGAGTCGGACATTGGTGGCTGGGCAGTGAGGGGCTGAGGGGAAGGGCAGGCACCAGGGAACATGGGGGGAGGCCCTGGCCCTGTTTTCCCTCTTTCCCTGGGAATTTTGTACCATCATCTTCAGTCCTGAAATCCTTTCCTCTTCACACTTAACTCAGATGTGATGCCCATGAGTCCCACCCTCCATTCTTTTGTTGGCGTCTGGTCCTCCCCTGCCTCCCCATCCCATTCCAGCTCTCTGCTCACCACAGATTGTGTCTGAGACACCCAACACATCATAACCTCCATGTGGATAGGCAGGGTCACCTTCTCAGATTCTGTCCCCACGCACCCATCCCCGTGCCTCATACACGAAAAGCCATCTCTATCTGGGTGTTTCTTGAGCCAGTGATTTCAAGGATGCAGTGAGAGGAAAAACTGCTTTGTGTATGCTAGACCCCTGACATGACTTCATCAACAGAGTCCTGGGGGGTTCTGCAGAGGGACACTAGTAAAGACGGAGAAACCCTCAGGGAGGTACAGGGTCAGGAAATCCATCATGCAGAGTGAAGCTGCCCAGGGTCTCAGGACAGGGACGCCTGCAGTTTTCCAGTATTTCCTCCAGGGGGCAGCCTTGCCCTACCTCTAAACTCCTGAATGCCTTGCAGGTGGGTGCAAAGACTCCTGCTTAGCGGACCTGGACTCTGTTCTGAGCTTTGACACTGACTGGCTGTGATCTTGAGAAAGTCTCTTCCTTTTCTGGGTTTGTTTCTCCTTTATGAAGCGACAGGGTCAATCCCTCCCTGCCCATTCTAGGATCCAGCATCACATAACTTCACCTTGGGCTATGGCCATGCAGCGTAGAGAGTGGGACTTAGTGCTGCGCTTTCTACCTCTCATAATGTCATTAGAATCCAAGGTCTTGGAAATAAGGATGCATGGCCGCTGGAGTGAGATGCCTCTGTTCACCCCAGGTCTGCCTTGATTGGTTGTCTTAACCTCTCTGTTCCCATAAAATGGTGATCATACCTGAATTTACCTCACTGGGCTGCTGGAAGATTGAAGGGAGATACCATTCTAGAGTTTGCAGAATACACCTGGCTTGGGAAGGCAGCTGTGGTGACAGGTACTCGTCACTGATGGTTTGACCACTCTCAGCTGGAGGACTCCCCTGGTCTTGCTGAGCCTTCCCTATTCACCGCCTGGTGTGGCGGGTTCAGCTGTTCGCAAGGACCCTGTTAGGGTGTAGGAGCACCCCTGGGGCTACCAGATCCCAGTCCTGTCTGTTGTACTCCCCCGGTTCCCAAACCCGGCTGCGCATTGGAATAACTGAGAGACTCTTGCTGATCATCCATAGAAAGGGATTTATTTATAGTGTGAAGTTTATCACACTTAGAAATTAAATTCATTCATACTTACAGAGGTAGTAGGAGTTAAACTAAGAAGGTGATTCTGTAAATGATTCTATAGGTGGAAACAGTTTAGGCAGTGGTCTTTATAATGGTCAAACAGTTTTTTTAAACTCCAAGCCTCAGATTATTGTCTGCATATACCCCTTGGGCAAAAGGAAGTTCGTACTTGTTGGGGGGAGCACAGATTGTATTTTCTCTAAGTAGGTCTAAGTGGAACCATAGGTGGAAGGGTGGTGCAGAAGGTCCTCCTAGATAAGACAGCGGTCTTCCCGGTGCGGCGGGCATCTTCGTCTCCATGTGATCATGGAAATCGTGGAAATGACAGGTGACCTGTGACATCAAGCTCTCTAGAAGAGAAGGGTTTCTTGCATCTGTTGGTGGGGCCCCGATGAACCAGCCAGGAGGCAGGCACTGCACTGGAGGGCTCAGGTGACCCCTGGGAATGGTTGTCAGGGCTTCCATTACGGGCCGGGCTCCCAGAAAAGGAAGAGTCTTAAGGCCCCATAGGTTGGCTTATTATTAATACTGGGAGCAAGATTTCACCTGTTTTTGGTGGCTGGGCCAGAGGAACTCTGGTAGTTGAGAGTGTCTTCCAGGAAGTTTCTGGTGGACTGCTTACTTCTTGGAGCTGTTTTGTGGGGCACAGTTTGTTGATATTAAAGTTCATATGGAAAATAAACCTGCTAGAATATCCAGGGAAACATTGAAACAAAAGAGCAGGGCAGGGGGTGGAGGTGGTAGGTAGCTACCAGACATTAAAACAAACTGTAAAAGCATCTGTAATTAGGACAGAGTGGCCTTGGCACATGAATAGACAGACCAATGGAACAGAACAGAACATGCAGAAGTAGACCTAAGTACAAATGGAAATTTAGTATATGACAAAGATGGGATCTCCAATCTCAGAGGCAGTGATAGACATTTTTTTTTTTTTTTTTGCGGTACACGGGTCTCTCGCTGTTGTGGCCTCTCCCATTGCGGAGCACAGGCTCCAGACGTGCAGGCTCAGCGGCCATGGCTCACAGGCCCAGCCACTCCGCGGCATGTAGGATCCTCCCCGAACCGGGGCATGAACCCGTGTTCCCCTGCATCAGCAGGCGGACTGTCAACCACTGCGCCACCAGGGAAGCCCTAGACTTTTAAATAAATGGTGCTAGGACAACTGAGTAGTCTTTTCAAAAAAGATAAAAATGAATTCACAGCTCACACCATATAGAAGAATAAACTCAAATGGATCATGAATTTAAATGTAAAAAAATGAAACCATGGAAGTACTAGTGGAAAGAAAAAAGCGTTCCTGTTTTTATTTTTTTTTAATGTATTTATTTATTTATTTTTGGCTGCTTTGGGTCTTTGTTGCTGCGCAAGCTTTCTCTAGTTGGGGCAAGCGGGCTTCTCATTGCGGTGGCTTCTCGTGTTGCCGAGCATGGGCCCTAGGCACGTGGGCTTCAGTAGTTGTGGCACGCAGGCTCAGTAGTTGTGGCTCATGGGCTTAGTTGCTCCGCAGCATGTGGGATCTTCCTGGGCCAGGGATCGAACCCATATCCCCTGCATTGGCAGGCAGATTCTTAACCACTGCACCACCAGGAAAGCCCAATTTCTTGGTTTTGATCATTGCATGACAGTTACCTAAGGGTTAATGTTTCGGGAAGCTGGGTAAAGGGTATTATGGGAACTTTGTTATTTTCAAACTGTTTTATAATTCTGAAAATTACTTTAAAAGGAAAAGTTAAAAGTTAAAAACAAATAAATAAAAGTGGAAGCCCTCAGGCCTTCCTTCAGAGATTCTGATTCAGTAAATTTTAGAAATGGTCTTGAGGATTGTACTTTTCACAAACTTCTTAGGTATTTCCAGTATTCAAGTGTAAATTCTCCCGGATCAGGTGACCATTAACATCTTCATTCATTAGCTCAAGAAGTAGTTGAATGAATGGTCAACACACATCAGTGGGTGAAAACAGAATAAATGAATGAATCAATAAAAATAGGGCAGGTGTGCATGGCAAGGGGCAGAGTGATATGGGCTGTGGGAGCGGGCAGTTTTTTTTGGTTTTTTTTTGCGGCACGCGGGCCTCTCACTGCTGTGGCCCCTGCCGCCGCGGAGCACAGGCTCCGGACGTGCCGGCCCAGTGGCCATGGCTCACGGGCCCAGCCGCTCCACGGCATGTGGGATCTTCCCGGACCGGGGCACAAACCCGTGTCCCCCGCATCGGCAGGCGGACTCCCAACCACTGCGCCACCAGGGAAGCCCAAGCGGGCAGTTTTATAAGTTTCTGTGTTGGGAATACATACAACTTCCATGCTGTTAATTAAAAAAAAAAAAAAAAAAAAATGCTTCCTCTGAATTAGACACTTTCTGCTTTAACTAAATCCCCAAATTCTTTTACTCAAAATATGTTTATTAGTGGTTTTGTGTGCTAATTTTTGTGAATGGTGTCATGGGGACAAAAAATAAAAAGACACAGCTCCTGCCCCCAGAGAGTTTATGGTTCATTGCGTTAAGGTATACACTGGGAACTAACTCTAATAGGGGCCAGGGTGTGGTCAAGACTCAAGGGGGCTTGGATTTGACCTGAGCTGGCAGGAGGGCGGGGAGCAGTTGGCCTGTTGAGAAGTGGGGGAAGGGAACAACCTAAGAGGCAGTTGGGAGGCGGTTCTGAGCAGAGAGGATGTTGGGGGAATGAGGAAGCTGCTGGAGAGGGATGGTCCAGGGCCAAGTTTCAGGTCTTAAAGGACCAGATGCAGGATACAGTGCTGTGAGCCGAAATAGGAGAGCTAGGAGGGGACGCTGGTTGGAGGGATAGGTAAGTCCTGTATTGATTGTGCTTGGCTCTGCGAGAGGCACCTGAGGACAGATTCCTGCTCTCCAGGACCCCACACTGGGGATGGAGACCAGCATGGCCACCCTTCTGGATAGAATGAACTTAAGAGGTACAAGGCATGAGCTAACAGGCTCAGGCTAGAGGGAGGGGCTGGGAACTTGGGGTGGGTTAGGTTTCAGAGGAAGACAGACATCCATGTGGATCTATATCCCACTGGCCTTTGGAAATATGGGTCTGTTGATCAAAGGAGAAGACCAAGGCCAAAGATAAAAAGTTGAGATTGGTCCCTACAACTGTCAGAGGAGGAATTGTGGAGGGAGAATGTGTAGCTTGAGGGTCATGGAGGAGCCATGGAGAGTCCTGGGCCATCTCACTTGGAGGCCATATGAAAGCGTGGTTAGGAGAGGGGTGCTTGACATGGTAACCCAATTCAAACCCTTGTTGTGTGCATGCAAAACTCTGTCCTTGAGTTTTCTCATCTTTAAATCAGGGAATGAATAGAACTGATCTCAAAGCATTATTGTAGGATGTAATGGGCTTGTGCTTTTATATGGGTACAGTACTCAACAGATGCTACCATTAATTACGGAAGGAGAAGAGATTGAAGGAGCAACTCAAAGGGATACCAAGGTGGTGCTAACTTTCTGAGGCCTTGGGAAGAGCAGGGGTTAAGAAGTAGAAAGTGTAAGGTCGGATCTTAACAAACAGCACTGCGAAACGGAGGAAAGCTTCAACTGAGCTTTATTAGGGAGCGCTCCCGGGCGAGGTTCACTGGTCCGAGAGAAAGGGGCCAGAGAAGTCGCCCCCGGGCGAGGGTTGGGCAAGATTTTATAGGGGAAGAAGGGAAAGGGGTGTGGTGAATCTGGGAGGGCGCAGGGTATTCCTTATTTGGTGGTCTTTTCGGGTATCCTGGGGAACCGTTAGTCCTGCCCCTCGAAAGGCGGGAAGGCTGGGCCGGGTTCAAAGTCCCCAGGTCAGTTCCTGGAACTGGGTGGTCCGGAATGTCTCCAGGGCAGTTTCTGGAACTGGGTGGTCCGGAGAATTTCTGTCTGATGCAACCTGTGAATCTGATTGTGTTCCCCTGCCTCGGGCCAGTTGGCCTTACAGAAAGGAGTCACCGTGATATGGAGCAGCAGGTAGACGCCAGCTATGGAAAGTGCCTTATCACAGATAATTCTTACTAACCTTATGAGGGAGTTTCTGTTATCATCCTGACTCTGTGGTGGAACAAGCCCAAGGTCACAAGAGCATGACTTAAATTTCCTGTTCTGATCTAGACCTTGAGTCTTAAATGGCCCTTGGGTTGAAGGCTGGCCTTCCATGCATATGGTCAGCTGGAGGAGACCTTCCAAGGCCAAGGCTCTACCAAATGCTGGTGACCTTGAGATGAACGAGCCTCTAGCCGTACCCTCAGTGAGCTCCCAGGATGAGGGTTCCTGTAGCCCCTTCCTCCATTGTACCATGTCCGATACACCCCAGAAGGCCTGTCCAAGGACCAGACTCCACCCTGGCTTCAATGCCTTCTATGGCTGACTGTGGCCTCCAGCCCAGGAACTGAATCAGCTCTACCCAGCCGTCCTCTGTCTGCTTTCAGGGCCTTGTCTGTGTTCTGAGCCACTCCCCCAACCCAGCTTTATTTCTCACTGCTGCCCAATCCTTACCTGGTGCCCTGGTCACACTGATCCCCTTCCTGCCTTATTAATACCCTTCATTCATCTTGGTCTTTTGGCCTGAAAGGCTGCCTCTGCCTCCACCAGCCACTGAAATCTCACCCACCCCCTCTCACAAGTCCAGCCTGCAGGAAACCTTCCCTGGCCACACATCCGTCCACACTGATCTTTTTCCCTTCTCTTTCTTCCTAGATTTAGAGATGGTCCCACAGCATGACTCAAGGTGAGAGGTTATGCTTGGCTGATATCGTGTGTGTGTTTTGAGTTACATATGAGGATGGAAGCGCCTCGAGCCGGGATGGTAACTTAGCCATCTCTGGGATGCCCACAGTCCGCATGCTGAGAGCTATGGGGAAGTTCCAAAACCTCACCAAACTCGCGCCACTGTTTATGGCCATTTGGTGCCCAGGCCCAGCTCTGGGTGCTGTGGGAGAAAGAGTACTGGACTGGGAATCAGGGTTTTGAGGTCTGTGCCATCCCACCCAACGCATCGCCAGTGTCTGAGCAGATGGACTCTTCCGTCTGGCTTCAACCTCTACATCTGTAAACCAGGTTTGGTGTAGGACTAGGATCTCCCCAAGGGCCCTTCTGGTTACTAAGACCAGCATTCCTCAAATCTTAATACGCAAACAAATCCCCTGGAGATCTGGTTGAAATGCAGATTCTGATTCAATAGGTTTGGGGTGGGTCCTGAGATTTTTGCATTTCTAACAAGCTCCCAGGTGATGTTGATGCTGGTAGTCTGTGAACCATGCTTTGAGTTACAGTGGTCTATCTAGCCCCGTGGTTCTCACCCTGGCTGAAATGTAGAATGGTCTGAGAGGTTGCTGCTTCTCCTCGTCTATACTTTCCCTGTTAAACAAAATTAAAGTTCTTGTGGGGAGACCAAAAAGTGTGATGCTGGCTTGCACCCCGGGCCAGTTAAATCAGAATTTCTGGGGGTGGGAACCTGGCGTCAGTGTTGTTTAAATCTCCCCAGGTGAATCTGATTTGCAGCCAAGGTTAGGAACGGCTGCTCTAGCTGTTTTCAGGTAAAGTTTTGGTCTTCTGCTGCCCCCTGGTGGCAGCACAGATTTCTAGCTCAAGATGATTTCTTCCAAAGGAGACAGGAGTATCAGGATAATGCTGCTGTCCAGGGTGAATGGGTTTCCCTGCACCTTCAGGACCCACTCTGCCATGAGCGAGGGTGTATAACAGCCATAATGGCCTGCAGAGAATGTGCAGAGAAGCTTCTCTCGGCATGACACCTTTGCCCCTTTTCTCCTTTCCTGGGATGAATCCTCTTTCTTAGAGACAAAGGATGGTTTCGACTTTGCTGAATACCCTGCATAAGAAATATTTCCCACGTATTGAATTCTCAAGTGTCCAGATTGTGGACAGACTTGTGCAGGATTCAGGGAACCAAGTGCTCCTTGGCAGGGTCAAAGTATGAGGGCTGGGAGAGTCACAGGAATCCATTCAGACACGGACCTTGTCAGAGAGGGGAGCTGCAGCCAGGAAAGGTGGGTGGCTTCTCTAGCTGGACAGCCACTGTGACCCATGGTGAATTAGGAGGAATAGGAAGCAGCTGGGACAAGGGACAAGTGAGGAAGGGTATTGGCTGTGTATGTTCCATCCCCCACAAATGCCTTCCCCTCTCTCCATATCTGTCTTCCTGTGTTTCCTCCTCAAAGCTCAGCTCAAACACCTTGTCTGCCATTAGAGCCCCTCCGATCCATTTCCCTGGTACTTTATCCTCCTTTCTACTCCCCCAGCCCACTGCACTCCATCAAATCTTTGTCTCACTATGTTTCCTTGGTTGTCTGCCTTACTCAAGAAATTCCATGGTGGGTGGAACAGTGTCTTGTCATTTCCATCCCCAAAGTACTGGACCCAGTGGCTGGCCCGCATAAAGTCATCAATAGATGATGCTGGGTGGACACATTCAGGGAAGCAGTCAGAGAGACAAAGGGTCTTGTACACGGTGGACATGATTTTCTTATCAACTGGGATCTTGAGGGTTCCCCCAGGGGTGATGCAGAGCAAAAGGAAAATCTCCCCAGGAGGGGTTTGCTCTGAACCCAGCCCTCAGCTTTCCTGGGTGGGCACCACAAGAAATCTAACAGGTAGACCTAAGGTTTGGGTTACTTAGCAGTTAGCCACAGGGGGCGCTGTGGCTTCACCTAGATTCCTAGCTCTGGTGCCCTAGGCCTCTCCCTCTTGACCACAATTGCTGACCCCAGTGGCAGGATGCCCACAAGCGGAATTGCAGCAGCTCAGAGCCTCCCGGCATGGCTGTCTGCAGCTGGCTGGCTCCTCTCCAGACCGAGTGCAGTGGGGAAGGAGGATTCCCATCCACATAGCCTGCTCTGTGTGGGATGAGGAGGAAGAAGGCTCTGATGATGTCACCAGCTCAGGAATGCACCCTGGCCCAGGCCAAGAGCGCAGGTCTAGTCCCTACCTCACCGCTGACTTTGTGATCTTGACACACTCACTTCCCCTCTCTGGGCCTGTTTCTCCTCCATCAGATGGCAGGGTTCATCCCTTCCAGCCTAGGATGGAAAAAGCCACCCAGCTACAGGGATCTGACATCCAGTCAGGGAAAGGTGCTGGGCCTGTTTTAGAACGAGCCTAAATAGGGTCCAGACGTGGGCAATATGCTACCTTTTCTGTAAGTTGTCAGAACCCACCGGGCAGGTGTGACATGTTGATTTCTGGCTACACTAGTGTCCCATACCAGTAAGAAATATCCAGAGAAGGGATGCTCCGGTTATGTAGTGCTTGTCCCAGAGGGGGAGTGGGTGACTAAAAGGAATAGCTGGGTAGTGGTCGATGGCGGAGCTTAGCTTTAGAGTAATGTTTACTCATTTAAAAAACTGGTCTGGCGCTCATACGGCAAAGGGGTAACATCTGTAGAATCTGGTTGGCTGTTGTTTTCTGAAACAAAAATTTGAGATTTGAATATGTGTATTTGCAAAGTAGAAGAAAAAAATGTGCCTCGGAATATAGTTTGCCTGAATGCTGTCTCTTCATTGTCACAGGCCTCTGGATGCAAAGGTGCCCTGCTGGGTGGTTTGCAGCAGGAACCTGTGGATCAGACTAAAGTGTGACCACCAGGAAATGAAGACACGGGACGAGCCCTGGGGCATGAATGTCCAAGTCTGGCATCAGTCTCAGCCAGAGGAGGAGAGTGAGGTTGGTCCCTGCAGGACCGCCGGCCCGCCTCGTCCACAAGCAGCCTCTTGCTGTGAAACAAAAGCAGAGGCAGACTGAGGGAACCGAGGAGCGGTTCAATGGAGGAGAAAATAAGGAAACCTCAGGGACTCGTCATTACTTATTGATTTCTAGGTATTGGCTGGCTGCTGGCCTCCGAGGGGCACAGAGAGGCTCCTGGCGGATGCTGTGAGCGGGCAAGTTTGGGGGACCCTAAATGCACAGGTGATGGGCCTTGGAAGTGACTTGCTCCATGAACCAGTAGCTGCTACAGGTGCTGCTGGCCACGTTCGCACGTGAGCGCGGTTGCGGAGGAATGGGAGCTGGCCCGCCAGGCTGGCATCTGTGAGAACCCGCGCGGCGCGAGAGGCGGGGCAGGGTCCTCTCTGCGCAGCCGCGGCGGCCCGTGGGAGGAGCTGCCCCTGCCCCACGCTACGTGTCCGCTTCACGTCCCAGGCCCCGCCTCTGACCCCGAGAGCCGCCCTCCCTGGTGAGGGCCGTGCTAGAGGGCCGGCCCGGCGCCTTGGATGCCTTCACCTCCCAGCCAGGGAAGGGCAGCGGCTACGGAGGAGGTGCGAGCCGGATGGAAGCAGGGCTGGGATCGGAACGCCCCGCTCCCCCGTCGGCTGGGACCCCACCGCGCAGTTCCACGGTGGCCTCGGAACCCGGAGGGCCCGGGCCTGCGGCTCTGCCACTCAAGGGCTGTGTCACCTTGGAAAAGTTACCTAAACCTCGTTGTGTACCCCAGTCTCCACCTCTGTCGCATGGTGATCCTGAGTCCCCACCCGACTGGATGGCTGTGAAGTTTAAATGAGGTAATAAGTGCTGAAGTTTCTTTTGAGCGGGGTTTCTTTTACTTAGAAGGATTTTTAAAAATTTGGAAGACTCTCTAAAAAGAGTACTTGAACTCAGCATCCCTGGGTGCCTGGCATTGCGGGGCGGGGTGTGGGGGAGAGTTCATGAGTGGGCATCAGGCATCGCTGGCACCCCTCCACCACCCCTTCAAGGCTGCGAAGCTTTGTGTCTGTGTGTGTAAACCCCGCCCCCGCCACCAGGGACAGGGCCTACTGAGTGAGGTGCTCAGAGGGACTCAAGAGAGTGGATGCCTAGGGGGGTTCGCGTGATGTTAGGACTGGCGCTTCTCAGCCTCAGCAGTACTGACACCGGGGGCTGGATCGATCTTTGTCATGGTTGGGGGTGGGGTGTGCTGCCCTGTGCCTCGAAGGATGATTAGCAGCGTCCCCAGCCCTCGCCATGAGATGCCAGGAGCATCCCCTCCGATTTGTGACAATCAGAAACGTCTCCAGACATTGCCAGATGTCCTCAGGGAGGGGAGTCGGGGACAAAACCGTCTCTGGTTGAGAACTGCTGCTTTGCGGCGGTCGCTGTGGGGTGAGCCCTCAGAAAGCGGCTGTTAGGTGCGGTGTTGAGTTTAGCGAGATTACTTTTCTGAACCTCGGTGGTGTCTGCCTACTTCTGTGCACCATCTGGAGGCTCCCATGAAGCCACGGCAAAACGTTTTTTCAAGGTTGACGAACACAGACTTTTCAAACCCCAGCCCTTTCAGATATGAATTACTGGTTCCTAAAGCTCGTTGGGCAGCTGGATCGGCTGGAACTCGGTTTTTATTGTGTTTCTTTTCACTCAAACCCCAATTTTTTTTTTTTTTTTTTCCGGTACGCGGGCCTCTCACTGTTGTGGCCTCTCCGGTTGCATAGCACAGGCTCCGGACGCGCAGGCTCAGCGGCCATGGCTCACGGGCCTAGCTGCTCCGCGGCATGTGGGGTCTTCCCGGACCGGGGCACGGACCCGTGTCCCCTGCATCGGCAGGCGGACTCTCAACCACTGCGCCACCAGCGAAGCCCCAAACCCAAAGATTTTTAGAGCATTACACGCAGTTCTGTAAGTCACTCAGCCCTTTACTGTTATTGACAACTGAGCTGCTATTAAAGTTAAACAGTTATGTGGCGAACAAGGTCTTGAGGTAATCTTCTTGTGTGGTGAATACATTTTTGTTTTTTTAAATCACAAACTTCAGCAGTGGTAGTTGCTCATTCAGGGGAGAGACCAGAGAAGGGTTTTAAGGAGAAGGCCCAGCAGGGAATGGATGTGGCAGAAGAATTGGAAGCATTTGAGGTCCCCACTATTTAGGAGGTGGTGTAAAAGCACTGCACTTGCCGTGCCCTCAGACCAGGGCGTCCTGGATGCAATGAGGGTTTTGGGTCTTTTTTTTTTAAATGATGACTCATCCTCCATAGCCGAATCAGGCTCGTCTCTCCTTTCCCTGCTTAATTCCTGGTATACCTACTCTGACAGCTCCCCAGGAATTCCAAACGACTCGAGGATGTGTTGCTGCTCAGGAGTGAGGAATGTTCCTCCAGACTTTGGAAGCTTTTTTTCTGAAGGCTCACGTGGCCTGCTTCGGGCAGTCCTTCAGTTGTGGGTCTACCAGCCAGAGATTCCCTCGTTGTTGGGACTGTGATGCCTGGTACCAGGCAGCAGAAGCAAGCTTTGGAAATGCTGTGGGTGCAACAAGGAGCACCTCTGGGTGAGGGAACCGAGTGCTGGTTTTTGCCTTGAGTCGCCCCTGCGCTCTGTGGGATTTGGGGATCTTGGCAAAGACCCCAGGCGTCAGCATCAGCATGAAGTTGGGCTGTGGGAGGTACGTGTCCGTAGCGTTGAGTGTGGCCATTTGAGTCCCCCTTCCCATTTTGTGGACCTGGACGGTCATCTGCCCAGCTGGCCCTGTGAGCTCAGTGACGAAGATTCCATCTAGTGCCTTGTGACACCACGGCTTTGCCACGAAACATGTAATGTACGCAGAGGCATCTGGAGTTGGGTAAGGTGTGTGCACCCTGGCAACATTGCTGGCTGCTTTAAAGCATGGTGGTGGTTCTCTGCAGAGCGAATGTGGCCGTTATCATGGGAGTCTCTAAACGATGCCGCTAGGATGTTGAGGGCTGCATGATATAGACCAAGTCGATGTCGCAGGTCATCATCGATGTGTGGGTTCAGAGATTCTGGTTTTCCATGTAAGTGTGGTAGCCATGGAGCTGGGCCTGTCAGGCTTGCAGTTAATTGCAAATAGCACCTCTTCAAGCTGGTCACACTGCACCAAGGATTGTGGTATGAATTGTCATAAGAGTGTGGAAGCCTCTCATTTGCTATGTAGACAGCAGAGCCGATGCTGGAGTATGTCCAGTCTCCACAGGTGGGGCCACAGTCTCCGGATTCTCACCGGGAAGAGCCAGGGAGGATTGCTGAGGAAGATGACGATTGAGTTGGCCCTGGCTCGGCTGTGTTTGTGGGAATCAGGTTGGTTCTCCCTTGATGCTGTGACACAGTGGCTCTTCTCCACGTATTTGCAGAAGTGAAAGGTTTCAGCAAAGCACAGATATGTGGTCAGGAGAGACCTCAGAGGAGCCCAGGACAAGATGTAGGGGCTTCCTCTGCAGGCCCGGACCCAAGTCCAGGCTGAACTCCTCCAGTGAGGGATGAGGAGGGGCTTGTAGGCTGACTCGGTGGTGGTGGTGGGAAGAGGCAGTTTAGCCAGTGGCCTTCACAGTGGTCAGACGGTTGTTTAAAACGCAAACCTCAGATTGTTCTTACTGGGCAGGCGGGGGAGGGGAGCACAGTTTGTATTTTCTCAGTAGGTCTAAGGCGAACCATAGGTGGAAGGATGCAGGGGGCACAGGAGGTCTTCCCCGGTGGGGCGGGCATCTTTGTCTCAGTGTGATCATGGAGATTGTGGAAATGACACATGGCCTGTGACATCCATTTCTCTAGAAGAGAATGGTTTCTTGCATCTCTTGGTGGAACTCCACTGAACCAGCCAGGAGGCAGGCACCACACTGGAGGGCTCAGGTGACCCCTGGGAATGGTTGTCAGGGCTTCCAGTCTGGGCCGGGCTCCTTCAGCAGGAAGAGAAAGGCCCCACAGGTTGGCCTATTATTGATACTGGGAGCAAGACTTCACCTGTTTTGGTGGTTGGGCCAGAGGAACTCTCTGGTCATTGAGGGCATCTTCCAGGAAGTTTCTGGTGGACTGCTTACTTCTTGGAGCTGTTTCAAGAGACAGGGCTTGTTGAAGAGTCTCTCTGTTTCTCGGAGTGCTTGTCCTAAAACATGTCTCAAGTTGGCAATTCCCACCTTCTCTGTGGCAAGAGCTCTTTTAACATCCTGTACCCAGAACACAAGTTCGTGGCTTTCCTGTTTAAGAAGGCAGATGTACATTTTAGAGGACCTTTTCTTGTTTTTCTAATTTTTTTCTCCAGGTCTTGGATTTTCTGCTTATTCCTTTTCACTTTCTCAAGCCGCTTCTGCTGTTTCTCCACTCTGATTGGCTGTCTGTGCACCAGCACAGACTCGTGGGTGACGACCTTCATTAAGGCCTGCGTGGTTTTGCCTTCATTTTCCAGGGGAGCATTGGCCAGAAGCAGGGAACACTTGCCCCCTTCACTGTTCCCCTTCCTCTTCCAACACTTGCCTGCTGGACACATATCTCATCTGGGATTGGAAGGCTGCATCTTTTTCAAACCATTCCCTTTCTTCCCGATTTGTTTGTGTTGTAGAGCCATGACTTGCTGCCGGTGGCCTTCTGAAGGCCCATGTGACTCTCCTCTTGCTTTTTCGGTAGAGCGTGGGCTGTGCACCTTCCTTGTCTCTCTGCTGTGGCACAGTGATGCCTCCTCTCTCCATTTGGATGGGAAGGAGGCTGCCTCTTTCAAACCATTGTGGGCAGTATTTTGTCTTGGGATCGTATTTGTCATGATGGGACTCATCAGACTTCGGATTTTCTCATCCTGGGATTCAACTACCTTCTGACTTGGGGTGCATTGGATGCCGGGGTGGGGGCACAGGGCAGGGGGTGGGGTGTGAGCCATGGGAAATGGCACCAGGAAGTTGGGGTTTTTACCCACCGACTGCAGTCTCTCAGTTGAGGGATGCTCTGCAGGTGGTAGCTCTCCGGGTCTTGTGGCCTCCCTGCCTTTTGGGGTCCATTTCTTTTCCCCTTTATACTTTTGCCTGGGGCTCTTCAGCTCCTTGCCAGTTAATCCGGCTGTGGTTTCAGCCGCTTAGTCTTTGATGCGATAGCCTACTTCAGAGGAGTGCCTCCTGACTTCAGTGATTTTTCATGAAGCCAGAGGCCAAGAAAGGGGAGTCCTGAGCAGCAGCCGTCTTCCTTCAGGACTTAGAAAGGCCACCTTTGGGGTGAGATGAGCCATCCTCCTCTAGGCTGCGGCTCTGGGGACAGCTGGAGCCCCTTCAGTGTCATCTCTCTGTTTGCTGACATGTCCCTGGAGGGGACGTGCTGCCCTGTCCATACCTGTCCCAAAGCTGGGGTCTGCTATGTAGGCTTTTGTGATTCAGAGCATAGTTTTGTGGTCACAGAGGACTCTTCACAGCTTCACTTTGGTTTTTAAAATTAATATTCAGCATCCTTGTTTTTCGTTAACCGTTGAGTTCCATTTGCAATTTCTGCTCTAACAAGTGTTAGCGATCCCTTTTACGGGGAGTTGATGAGATTCTGGGCCCCGTTGGGGGCCGTTAGCGATGAGAGCCCATCCCCTGCTCATGACAGGCTGACGGGTCACAGACTGGGCTGCGCAGGTGGGCATCTGTCCTGTTCTGCCCCAGGCTGGTGGTTGATAAGCTCGTTTATGTCTCCGCGTCCCAGGGGCACGGGGCTGGCTTTTGGAGTGTGCAACCTGAGCAGCCACACAGGACCCCACGCTTGGTGTAATGCTCTGCTGTCGTTGCCTTGAAATTCTTCATACTTTTTTGAAGAAGGAGGCCCCGCATTTTCTTTTTAGCACTGAGCCCTACAGATCATTTACCTGGTTGGTCCTGAAGAGGGGCAGTTACAGACCACAGTGTGTCCCTGGAATATTACTGAGGGCAGTGAGGGAAGAAGAGGGGACAGGTCACTGGAGAAAGAGTGTGCAGAGAGCCTGGGATTGCGGAGAGAGAGTGGAGGGTGGGCACAGAGGGACAGGGAGAGGGGCCGCCTTAAAATCAACGGGATGAATAGGATGAGGGATTAGGCATTTTGTATGGGACTGAAAAAGGCAAGAACACCCCTGTGATTATTTGCCTGCTGGAAGTGTTTGCCCTCTCCTCGACTGGGAGCCTTATCCGGGCAGGTCTGTTGTGGTTCTTCATTATATAAACCCCAGCGTGAGTGTAGCTCATAGCCTGTGGCTAATGCTCCAAACAATAGTCGTCAAACAATGACAAACTTCGTAACCAAGCTGAATGACAGTGAAATCTGTTTCTTTGACAAGCAGCCAGGTCCCCGTTGTCGGCCAGGGCACTGGTTAAGCAGAAACCAGCAGGTCCTTCGGCGTTGATCACTGATATTTCCATGGTTGGTTTGATGTGATGGAGCACATGCCCTTTGGGACATATCCATGGGATTTGAGCTGGTGGCACTGACCCCGTGGATCGCTCTGCACCTTTTGAAGAAGTTTCTTCTCTCAGCTTCTGGCCCTCCAGTCTGGATTCTGTGTGTCTCTCCTGGGTTCCTTTTTCCTCTGCCACCCCTCACCGCAGGCACTGTGGCGCTCCAACTCATGCACCTTTTAAAAACATCCACTTAACAGGATGACAGACAGCGTGGTTGGTCCCTCCAGCCACTTTTGTCGCTTTCTGCCTATTTCCATGTTAGGTACAGGCTTCCCACCCGGCCAGCACTCCCACCCTTATCCCTGCAACTGAACAACCCCTTTGGTCCATGTAGGTGGTCTGTACATGATAAATATGCTTGCATTGCCTCTCTGGTATCTACCCAGTCCTACCTGCTTTCCCTCCCCGGGGGGCTGCTCCCTCCAAGGCCAGCTCTCCCTTGCTCCTCTCCATGTGTGGATGTGCTGGAGAAAATCCTCCAGGATGAGGCCCCTCCGGGAACATGATGATGCTAGGAGCCAGGACAGGGTCTCTGTGTGGTGTCAGCTGTGTCCTGGGCAGCTGCAGCTTCCTGTGGGAGGGGACATGGGAACCTCCGGGGCCTAGGGTGAATTTCAGCACCCTTCTCGGTTTGTGGCGGTTTATTATCAGTGGTCTATGCAAGGTCCCTGCCTTGTTTCAGACCCTCTGAATAAGCTTTCCCACTCCCATGCCTCCCTCTCCCACCGCAGGCCACCATTCTGGAACACTCAGTGGATGTGTTCTGGTTGTCTTAATGCTCTAACAGAGCATCGATGCTGTCTTGTAAGTACTTTAAATTCACATAGGTGGTGTTGTTACGCCATTTCTTAATCTGTTTCCTTTCGCACTCAACACTGTTTTTGGATGTGGTTTTCCCCTCTACATTCTTAAAACTCATTTGAGATTACCCAGAGAGCTTTTGTTTATGTGGGTTAAAACTCTCGATACTACTTACCGCATTTGAAATCAAAATGGAGACATTAAAAAAATTACTTATTTATTGAGTCATTTGAAAATAGCAATGATGAACACATTGTATGTTAACATAAATAACATTTTATCATTATTATGAAAATAGTTTTGACCCCGCAGACTCTCTGTCCTACAGTAAAGTATCAGTCTGTTCCAGAAAGTGAAAGGGCACCGTGAAGGACAAGGTCTGGAAAGTGAAAGTGAATTTCATTTGTATTACTTTATAATACCTTTGTCTGAAAAGAAAGGGTGAAATATATTCTATTTTAGCAAAGTTCGCTCAGGTTGGGTGGGCTTGCCTCCTTGGTTCACTGATTAATACCATTGCCTACAATACAGAAGGTTATTCTCGATAGCAGAGATTCTGTATCCCACCAGAAAACTTTTTGGTGCTTTACGTTGAACTCGCTGTGTCCTAGAATAGACCATTTTACACCACGAAAAATAGAAACTCCTCACAAGCTGTATGTATAATTCTGTTTATTTTACTTAATTTTTTCACAATCAGTGCCTGCATAGGCATTTTAAAAGAAAGTTAAGATATTATTCACCTTTGTAGAGAGTATAGGTCAGTGGGTTTTAGTATGTTATTAGGTTGTGCGACCGTCACCGCTATCACCACTATCTAATCCTGCCTAATTCCAGAACATTTTCTTTTTTTTTTTTTAAAGACTTTTTTCGGTGTGGACCATTTTTTAAAAAGTCTTTATAGGGCTTCCCTGGTGGTGCAGTGGTTGAGAGTCCGCCTGTCGATTCAGGGGACAAGGGTTCGTGCCCCTGTCCAGGAAGATCCCACATGCCGTGGAGCAGCTGGGTCCGTGAGCCATGGCCGCTGATCCTGCGCGTCCGGAGCCTGTGCTCTGCAACGGGAGAGGCCACAACAGTGAGAGGCCCGCGTACCCCAAAAAAGTGAAAAAAAAAAAAAAAAAGTCTTCATAGAATTTGTTACAATATTGCCCTTGTTTTGTTTTGGTTTTTTGGCCACGAGGCATGTGCGATCTTAGCTCCCTGACCAGGGATCCAACCTGCACCCCCTGCACTGGAAGGCGAAGTCTTAACCACTGGACCTCCAGGGAAGTCCCTCCAGAACATTTTCAGAATGAAACCCTGTCCCCATTAGCAGTCACTCCTCAATACCGCCCCCCGCCACCCCGGCCCCCGAACCACTGCCCCAGCCCCTGACAACCATTAGTCTACTTTTGGTCTCAATGGATTTGTCTTTTCTGGACATTTCATGTGAATAGAATTATACAGTATGGGGCCTTTTTTGTGTAACTTCTTAGTATAATGTTATTGAGGTTCATCCATGTTGTAGCATGTATCAGTACTTCATTCCGTTTTATGAGTGATTAATATTCCAGTGTATGGATACACCACATTTTATTTATCCATTCATCAGTTGATGGGCATTTGGTTTGTTTCCACTTTTTGGCTATTATGAACAATGCTGCTGTGAACATTTGTGTGCAAATTTTTGTGTGGTTGTATGCCTTCAATACTCTCGGGTCTGTTTACTTTTAAATGTTGTTAATTAAGTTGGGTAACCAAGGATTGTTTCTCAGGCACCCATGATCATATATTAATCAAGTGTCTATATCCCTTCTGGTAACTCTTTAGATTCTCCCTTTTCAAATAATTTAATAAATATAGAAAAAAAGAGAAAACTTTCAAGATACCTTTTACACCTACTATGTTCTTTGAGATTTCTCAGAGGAGCCCTGGAAAATCACAAAGATTTGTTTTTGCATCTTATCAAAAGAGAGTGCCAGAAAGAATTAGGTTTGTTTGATGTGTTACTCTTATAAGATTTGCACAAGAAGACTTGTCAGATCAGAGAACGTTTTTGGCCTTCCTGAGGTTATGCTTATACAGATGAAATGTTAATGTAAGTATTTTAGAAATCGTGTGGTTTATGGAAGCTCCTCCTGATTTGTCAGTGCCTCACTGCCCATATATTTTTACCCTCAGGGGAAAGGCTCATCTAAAGTCTCATGAAATCGTTCCCTACAATAGCCTGAGAGAGAAGTTTACTCTCCTCCATTTTGATCTTATTGGTTAGAGTAATCAATTAACCACAGCCATGAAGTCTGTGTCATCTTAGAGATGTTTTCGTTTAGTCTGGTGTTTGCCTGAAGGCTCTGCTCTAAGCTGCAGGGTGCAGCGTGTGTCATCAATTAAAAAGGACAGTCTTAGAGCCTTGTGATAAAAGACTGTACCACGTGCTTCAAACCGTTCATACTTTATATAAAGAATAGACTCTTGGGTGCAGCCTTCTGAGCTGACGTCAGTTAAGCAGCTCTCAGACTATAAACGTGGATCGAGTCAGGATTTCCAGGACTCTTTTTGGTCCAGAAGCAGATGGCTTCATGAAAGCAGACTGCTAATCCAAGATCCAGTGGAACAAGAATGAATTACAGAGCACTGCATGGAGGGATGTGGGAATTTCATTGTGGTTATTTTTTAAAACTGTCGGTAATGTTGTTTTAACAGTCAGCTTACTGGCTCTATGAGGAAGCCTTTTTTCTTCTTCAGCTCCCTGTCATCCGCAACAATTTAGTAGATTCTGCTTTTGTAAGCGGGGGTAAGACATTTAAAAATGATACTCAGTTTACACTGGTGTGCAGTGGGATCTCACAGTGGCATTTCCCTAATGGCTGACGATGTCAGTCGTCTTCGATGTGTTTGTTTGCCATTTATAAACGCTATTCAGTGAGATGTCAGGGGGTAAGGTTTTGAAGGAGGCTTGCACACCGTTCACTCCAAGCTTCCCATTCTACAGATGGGGAACTTGAGACCAACAAAGGGGCTGTCTGGCCAAGTTCTCCCGGTTGACTGTGATCTCTGAGTGGAAACAAAGGACAGGCGTAAGGAGGACCGAGCACCCTGATCCAGGCTTCTGGGTGGTTTCTAGGACCCCCCTCATGGGCCCGGTGTGTGAGGTCAGCTCCTGGGCCCTGGCAGACAGAACTGTCCCTTGGGGTGTCCGCCAGGTTTGGAGGACTCCCATCCCCGAAGGAGGATGCGGCACACCAGGTGAGCGCCTTCTCTCAAAGGTGAGACTTCCCAGATTTGGAACCAGCTGGGTCCCCGTGAGTCCTGGGGCAGCCACAGAACACACAGCAGAAAGCAGAGGAAGCCTCCTGCGCTACGGCCACAACAAACATCATCCCCACGGCTGCCAGTTAGTGAGACTCCGTGCCGGGCACCGTGCCAAGCGTGTGTGCGACTAGCATCCACTGGATCCTACAGAAACGCTCACAGGAAGCTATATTCTTACCCATATTTCATAATGTGACAGGAACACAGATATCGAGTAGGTGGGCCTGTGTTTTATGTTTTGTTTTGTATTCACTTCCTGTTGGCTGCTGTAGCCGCTTACCACAAACTTGGTGGCTTAAAACAACACAGATTTATTACCTTACAGCTCTGGAGGCCAGAAGTCCAAAATGGGTTAAAACTGAGGTGTCAGCAGGCCTGCGGGGCTTCTGCAGGCTCTAAGGGAGAATGTTTTCCCGCCTTTCCTAATTTCTAAATGCTTCCCGCTTTACTGCATCATTCTGACTCTGGGTTCTGCCTGCCTCTTTCACATCCAGGGACCTTTGTGATGACTTTGGGCCCACCTGCATAATCCGAGATAGTCTCCCTGAGGTCAGCTGATTAGCGACCTTATTCCTTCTACAGTCCCAATTCCCCTTTGCCACGTAAAATAACGTATTTGCTACATCCGAAGATTTAGGGCTCAGACATCTTTGGGGCCACTATTCTGGGGAGCTGAGGGGTGCCAGGTGAGGAGGAGGCTGGAAGGAATGGTGCCCCCAGGTGTGTGGGTTGGGTAGGTGTGGGCAGGACAGTAGAGTGTGAGCACCGCCCTGGAGGACTTACCTTCTCGCTGGGGGAGCACCTGAACGCACGTCAGGGCACGTCGTCATGTGCTATGGGGAAAAATATTCCTGGTGGGGAGGGGTTATGGGGCATCGGGTGGGGGGTGAGTGGGTTGCAGTTTAATCAGGGTGGGCCTCACTGAGGAGTTGACGGTTGAGCCAGGACCAGAAGGAGAAGAAAGGAGTTGCAAAGCAGCCTGGGAAAAGAGAGTGATGTCCAGCCTTGCACAAGCTGGTCCTGTCTGGTCCTTGAGCTTTACCCTCTGAGCTTCAGCTCTCAAGGGACTTGCAGTCCCTCCAGTTGAGCCTGGCTTCCTCTGGCTCTGGTGCCACTGTGGATGCTGACGTTTTAACTGCCAGGCATTCTCACCAAGGAATTCACCCCCACCCCCAATCTGGGGACCTCTTCCTGTGCTTTTTTCTGACCTACCATTTACCGTGTGGACTTGCTAGTTTCCTCATCTCTCAGGCCCAGGAGCCTTTAAGCTCTCGGCAGCCAGGGACTCTCCTCTTCACTGCTGTGTCCCCAGCACCTAGCGTTTGTCTGTCTCATGGATGTTTGTTGAAGGGCCACAATGTGAATGTGCATCTGGTTTCCGTTGGTGTCCTGACAGACGCCAAATGCCAGGCAGCGTGTCCCAAATCCCAGCTACCCCCCCGACCCATCCCCAAACCTGCTCCTCTCCTGTCTCTGTTAATGGCACCCACCACGCACCCAGTTGCTCCAGCTAGCAGCCTTGGAGTCATTTCTTGACTCCTGTTTTTCTCGCGTGTCACGTATCTGGTCCTTAGCAAAACCTTTTGATTCAATCCTAGAAGCAGGTCCAGAATCTGCTATTGCTGTCACCTCCCCCACTTCCTTGGCCCAAGTCATCAGCGTTTCTCAGTGGCCCTGGTGCGTCAGCCTCCTAACTGGCGCCTCTGCTTTCTCCCTTGCCTCCTATAGTTTAGTGTTGACACAGGAGCCAGAGTGACCTTGAAAATAAATCATGTCACTTCTCTGATGATCTCCCCCCTCAGTGGCTTCCTTTGACACAGTAAGATCTGAAGTCCTTTTTGTTGTGGCCTCCACCTGGCCTCACCTGTTTCCCCAGCCCCATCAACTGTTCACCCCCTTCCCTCATTCTGCCCAGCCCCAGTGACCACATTTCTGAGCATGCCAGGAACTCTCCCACCTCAGGGCCTTTGCACTGGCTGTTTCCTCCATCTGGACTCCCTTCCCCAAGATGGCAGCAAGGTCCACTCCCTCACCTCATTCACATCTCTTCTTGAATTTCACCTATTCAGAGAACCTAAAATAGCGCCTCCCTCCCCTCTTCCTATGTCTTTCCCTTGTTGAACTTTAGAGCACGTATCATAACTTTATGAACATTTTAATCTATGTATTGTCTTCTTCACCTTAGAGTATAAGCTCCATGAAGGTACTCAACAAATACTTATTATTGAATGAAGGTGCCCATGGGAGTGGCACCCAAACTGGGAAGCCAGGGAGGGATTCCTAGAGGAAGGGGCAGTCCCTTTGTTGCTGCTGCCAAAGGGGGCGTGTGGGCCACACGTTCAAGGGTGCACCAGATATACCAAAGGGAGGCTCCTTGTGGGATCATGTGTTCCCCGAGGGTCAGGGCCATGCCCTCTCAGTGCCACCGAGCCTATCCCCTATGTCTTTGTCTTCCTTCCGTCTCCCCATGCAACCTGTGGTAGAAAGTAGTTGTCAGGAAAATTATGTTATTGACAGTTTGCTTGGGGAAGGAACTGCAGTGGTCCAAACCATTTTGGGTTCTTCCCAGTGACCTGGCACCTTGTGGATTTGACCAGCCTGCTCTCTCGGCCCTGAGATGCAACTAATTCCAGCGAATCGAGTTAGCTGTGTGACACTGCTCTCTTCCTCGGGACTTACTAACTGGACTTGGTGTTCCTGGGCATTTTCCTTTTTCTTCATAGCCTGTTTCTGCTGGCCTTTGTGTTAGAAGGTGGGGCTGTTGATAGAGCTGCCTGGAGAAACTCAAGACAAGAGAAAGGTGCTGGACCTCACAGGGGTGGGGCCGTTCCTGGGGTGGTCCTGGGAGGCTAGGGTAGAAGATAGGTGTCCCCCTCCAAAATACAGAGTTAGATGGGTTTGTGCCTGGCTTTCGGTAATCTTTCCAAAGGGAATTTTGTGAATGGAGAATGTACCCGGGAGACAGTTGCCTTTAAGTTTGAAATCTCTGCGTCTGCATGGGACTGCTCTATTTTGGACTTTGGTCTCAGGTCCCAAGGCTCTATGTGGAATGGGAAATTCCACTTAAGGGCATGGAGCTGGGCTAGGATCTTCCGCTGAAGGGTTGTGTTTAGAGCTCACCAGCTCCTAACGCACCTGTGAGTCAGGCAGCAACAAAGTCTGGTGTCCACAAGAGAGAAAGAAGAGGGTGAAATGAATCCCAGGTGCCACCCCACGCTCCCTGTCACCCCAGCCCCTGTTCCCCTGGCGTGGGCTCCTAACACAGGAGAGAGTCAGCACAGCCCTCAGGACGGCACGGCACTGTGATGGCCTTAGCATCACCCTCCCCTCTCCCTTTGTCTCAATAGACATATACCTGCGTTCACAATGAACTAAACGGGCTTCTGAAAGACCAGGTGTCCCTGACGGCATGAGTTTCCCCTTCTGCTGAATAGAGATTGTGCCTGGGAGAAAGGGCTCCCAGGCCCTTTCCCTTTCCAGCAAATCTGGGTCCCGGAGTTGCAACCAGGTAGAAAAGGACCCACCTCTGCCCCTGCATGGATCCCAGGCTGTGGCAACCGCTCCACCCCATCTTGCCTCGGGGGCTTTGAGGGGAAGCCCAGGCAGAGCGGTGTGTGTCGGAGGGCAGGTGTGAAGTTATAGACTGGGCTACAGCGCCTCATCCTGGGGGATGCTGGCCGAGGACACCTAGGGATGATAGGGGGCGGGGCTGCGCTTAGTGGACAGGAGATCCCCTGGTAGGATACATAGGGGTGGCAGGGAAATCGGTATTAGGCAGTGCAACAGGGCCTCGTGGGAGCTGGTGGGTGGTTCCCCTTCCCCTCACTCTGTTTCTGTCTCTTTCTCTGTCTCTCAGTCTCTGTCCTTCCTCCCTTCCTTCTTTCCTGTGTTTTTCTCTGCATCTTCTCTCCACTAACTCTCTGACTCTCCCGGGCTCTTGGTTCCTACTCTTCTCAGCATCACTTCAGGCTTGGTTTTGGATCGCTGTCGTGCCACCTCTCACCCCCAAAGCTGTATCACCACCCAGCTTCAATGCCACACATTCTGCCTGACAGCCCTGGCTCTCAACCTCAGATTCCAGGAGACTCTTAGGGGCCCCGCCTGGACCAGATGTCCACTCTCGGCCCCATCAGCTGTGGGCAGGCAGACAGAGGTCAGGTGGCTCGCCGGCTGCATCATCCAGGGGGTGAACAGGACAGGCTCTCTCAGAAAGGGGCGTGGCTGGGAAAGAGAGGAGGCGTAGATTCAACCCACAGGGCTCTATTGCTCCAGGTGAGTTCCTGGTTATTGAATGGACACTTCCAAAGTGACTTAACGTCTTTGAGCTTTAGTTTCTTCATCTGAAAATCGTATCCATCGCAAGGATTGTTGCGACGTTAAATGAGGTAATGTCAAAACAGTCAGTATCTGATAGCACTAAAAAAAAATCAGGTATCTCTCTGTTCTAGGATCCCAAAGAGTTCTGTACACCCAAAGGCCATGCTGGCCCTATACCAAGGGGCATCTGATATGTTGCTGTGGGGCAAATTGCATTTCGAGGGGGAGAAGTTAAGTTCGTGGTGCCTGGAACTCCTGGGTGGAGGTCCCCCCTGCTGGGTGGAGATCACCTAGTCCCACTGTTGCCACAGGCCATTGGTAGCCCTACTGTAAAGAATATGGATCCAGGGAATTCCCCGGTGGTCCAGTGGTTAGAACTCCGAGCTTCCACTGCAGGGGGCTCGGGTTCAATCCCCAGTCAAGGAACTAAGGTCCTGCGAGCCGTGCGGTGCAGCCAATTAAAAAAAAAAAAATGTGGATCCAATCCTCGGGATTCATATCCTGGCTTTGCGCCGCCAGCTGGCCCTAAGACATGGGGCTCGTTACTTGACCTCTTTAATCTTGAGTTTCCTCATCTGTACGCTGGAGACAGTCACAGCACCCCTCTCAAGGGACTAAGAGAGATACCGCAGGCAAACTGTTTTGCATAATACCTGGCATTTGGTAAACTTTCAATGAACTGATAACTGCTGTTATGATTTCAGAAACGTGGAAACAAACATGGAGCAGAGAAGTGACAGGCTGATGGAGAGAAGGCAGTGAGTGGCAAGGGAAAGTACAGCGTCCTGGGGTCCCACACCCTTGCTTCTAGTGGTCCCACACCCAGTTGGGTGGTCCCCTCACTCTCCCCACTCACTCGAGAACAGGCTCTCTCTTTGTCGGGGACTAGCGGCAGAGAGAAAGTTGACCACTCAGCCAGAACTGGGAGAGCTTCCACAGGAGAACATTTCCTTTTTATTGTCTGTAAACTCTTCTTTGGTAAACAAGAAACCCAAAGGGAAAGGGAGCACGCTGAGTCAAGGACAGGGCCGGTGCCCGCCACGAACAAGGAGCTCTGAGAAGACAGCTACACCACTAGCGAGGCGGGGCATGGAACCTGGGGGTTCGGGGTGGCTGGTGGCATAGGGGAGAGGCAGAGGGGAGGGTGCACTCTGTTGGACATAGAAGCCTAAATCATACAGCGAATGAGCTCATGCATCACAGCGAAGAGAACGAGGGACTCCCCACCTGTGCCCCCGCCCACCTTCTATGCGGTTGGTGCCCCTCTGCATGCAGAGCGCTGTGACTGGTCATCCAGGGTTGGGTTGGAGGGGGCTCCAGGGGGCCCGTCAGCAGCCCCTTCTCCATCTCTTCTTTCCTGCTCTGCAGGCTGGGGTGTGTGCAGATGGCAGGGGCAGCGGGAGGGATGCTCAGGATCTCCGGGTCTGGGTGGAAGTGGCAGGGCAGCAGGGGCAGGTTTGAGGGGAGGTGGAGAAGCAGCCCCCATCCCCCCTTTTACATGGGTGGCTCACTGCAGAGGACAATCTCCAGGTCCTTGCGGTAGAGCTTCCCCGCCTCGGCCAAGGACATGACGCTCTTTTTGTAGCTGGTGAGCTGTTGGATGTTCATTTCCTAGGAGACAGAGAGGGAGAGGGTAAGAGGCTCAGAGGACGGCCCCACCTACACGGCCCAGCTGTTCATTCAGCCAGGACCTTTCCCTTATCCCATCTCAGTGCAAGTAGCTTAGAGGCACACAAAGCATGGGCCTTGGGAGTCAGAAATCCCCGGATGAAAAACACTCTCCCTTTCACTTAGTGGCTGCATTGCTTTGGGGAAAGTATTCAACCTTTGCTGAGTCTCAGCTGCCTCGTCTGTAGAATGGGTACAGTAACAAGCCTGCCTCATTGAGGTGTTTTGATGATTACGTGAGGAAATGAATGTAAACAATACTTAGCACAGTACCTGACACACAGCATGCACTCCAAACAGTAGCTGTTGATGACAGTCATTATCTATGCATAGCTTCTCTAAATTCCTCTACCTCAGTGAGCCTCCATTTACTCAATCTCCTGGGTCCCTGCAGGTGAGGAGGAGAATGCCAGGGGAGCTCCCTGGTTTCGTCTTCAGGCCCCTTGGATCATGCTTCCCTAAAAGCCTCACCCAGCGAAACAAGGGATTCTAACTCCTTTCTCCTCCAGCGGCAAGCCTACCAGCCTACTGCTTGTTCACTGGCTCCTTGTGGCCTTGAGGGGCACTAAGACAGGTGACCCACAGACATATGCCCAGAGTCTCATACAAAATGGAGGCCAACATGTACAGAGCACCAACAGCCCACATGCCTTGTGTTGCTTTGGATGGAAATAGCCGAAAGTTCTGAAATAGAGCAAAGTCATCATCAACGTTGGAAACTCAATAAACAACTGTCTTTTTCTTTCCCTTCTCCTTTCTCTTCCTCCTCCTTTTGTATGGAACACGTCGGCAGATCTTTTTTTTTTTTTTTTTCAAATAGTTCCCCTTCCAGGCTGATGGGTCATTATCTCCATTCAGCTAATGAGAAAAGTGAGGTGTAAAGACTAAGGTGTTGGCTAAAGGATGGGACCAACTCTACAGCCATAAGGAGTCTTGGTCCCCTGAGTAATTCTTTACGTGGCTCACCTGCCCTCAGTGCTCCAAGGTCAGTCTTTTATTGCATCATTTGGTGACATCCCCTCACGTTACTGATTCCTGGGTTTGTGCCACCACCCAGCCCCAAGGCACTTTGCAAGCATCTCTAGCTTTGAGGGGCATCTTCACTAAAGTTGTGAAGTTCCTGGAAAAAATGTCACCTAGTCCATAACACCAGGGTGTGCCTGAGCGACCTACCACTCAATTAGGAGCTAAGGAAGTGACCTCATATATCAAGCCTGAGCTTGACAAAACCCTCCAGTTCAGTGTGGCATCAAGAGTTTTAGCAGAATGGACAGAGGGGGCTGCTTACTTTCTGTGTCTAGAAGTATTGCTTGAAGCTGAGGATGGCTTTAGCAAGTTGCAAGTGTCTTAGGACTGCTAGGAAATGTCGAAGTTTGAGCCCATCAGCCTGTCCCTCAGGAGCCTCAAACATAAATCTGCTCAGAAACCGAATCACCGTCCGTGAAGGCACCATCAAAATGGCATACATGGACTTCCCTGGTGGCGCACTGGTAAAGAATCCGCCTGCCAATGCAGGGGACACGGGTTTGAGCCCTGGTCTGGGAAGATCCCACATGCCACGGAGCAACGAAGCCCGTGCGCCACAACTACTGAGCCTGCGCTCTAGAGCCTGTGAGCCACAACTACTGAGCCCGCGTGCCACAACTACTGAAGCCTGCGTGCCTAGATCCTGTGCTCTGCAACAAGAGAAGCCATCGCAATGAGAAGCCTGCACGCGGCAATGAAGAGTAGCCCCCGCTCGCCGCAACTAGAGAAAGCCTGCATGCAGCAACGAAGACCCAACACAGCCAAAAATAAATAAAAAATAAATTTATTTTTAAAAAAAGGCATATGCATCTGCCATGTGGGCTCACCTAAAAATGGCCATTCCCCTCCCAACTCAGGGGCTGTTATTTACAAGCATGCAGCTCTCTCTACTGATTCATTCACTCAATCCCCATGTGCTAAATCTGGAGCTTAGTACAGGTGGAAGGCTCCCGGGTAAACAATTTTATTAATATCCTTGTTCTCTAATCTTCAGAGTTGTTTCCTAGCCCCAACACCTGACTCTTTTTTGTTTCCACATCTCGATTCAAGTTGTGTAGCCATATGAGTTGTCTTTTGTGGTAATCAAGAAAGAGCCTAGTTAGATGATGACCAGGAAATTCGGGTCTCTCCCAAGATTTAATGCCTGCCTTCAAGGCCCATCAGCCTCAGGCATAAAGCAGGGTGATATGGAGAATAATCATGCCTCATTAATACAATTACAGTTAAAGATATTTTCCATTACGATGCGCAACATTCCTTGGACACATAAGGATGCACAAATAATTTTCTCCTAGAGTTTGGTGCCAGGAAAACGTCTGCTGAGTTCAAACACTTGGTGAGTACTTCCTTTCTTCCTAGGAAGTATTTGCTTATAATTTGTTTTCTGCCTCTTTCAAAAAGCAATTGTAGGTAGTGTAAAGCAAAAAAATAAATTTAGGGTGAAAGAAATGAAGGGTGATATTCAGGATAAAGAAGTCGGAAGGCAGTTGGAAAGGGAGACAGACTCAGAGGCTGTGATGAATTTTTTGCCCTGAAATTGAGCATTATATTTAGCTCTAGCCTGACCGCCCAGGCAGTTAGACAACGCAAGGAATTATAGAGCGTTCCTCATCTAATTAAAAAAAGCAGCAAAACCATTTTCTCAGAGAAAGACATTTTGCAGGAGGTGGAGGAAAATGCTGCCAAGACTTCTCCCCGTTGCTGTAAAAAAGTCTTTTTTGTTGGCCATGTGGCTGACACTTCCAAGAACTGGGCCACATCAAAACTGCCATGGCCTCATAGCTGCATTATTTACATCAGCCAGCAGGTAGAAGAAACCCAAGTGTCTGCCTGTGAATGGACAGATAAAATGGGGGCTAGACACACCACGGAATGTTACTGAGCCTTAAAAAGGAAGGAATTTCCGACATGTGCTACAACATGGATGAACCTTGAAGACGTTACGCTGAGTGAAATGAGCCAGACACAGAAAGATAAATACTGTATGATCTCACTTATATGAAGTATCTAGAGCAGTGAGATGCACGGAGAAAGTAGAATGATGAGTGCCAGTGGCCGGGGGCAGGCAGCAAGGGGGAGTTACTGTTTAATGGCTACAGAGTTTCAGTCTGGAAGGATAAAAAAAAGAGTGCTGGATGGTGGTGACAGTGGCACAACATCGTGAATGTAGTTAATGCCACTGAACTGTACTTAAAAATGGCATACTTTTTTATGTGTATTAAAAAAAAAAATCAGTCAATTCAACCAGAAGAAAACCAAAACAAAAAACTGCCGTTGCCTTGTTAGGGGGTGATCAGAGAGGAGCAAAACGCACTGCTCGGCCTTCCTTCCCACCCCCATCCCGCCTCCAGGACAGCACCCCACCTCCGGGCTCAGCCACTCACCTTCTTGTTTTTCTCATACAAATCCTTCAGGAGGGCGTCCAGCTCATTCTCATCAATGTAGCCACTTCCATCCTGGCGGGGAGCAGAGGGTCAGCACAGAGCCTCAGAACTCAGGCCCCATGATCCCCGACCACAGTCTAGCTTTGCTAACGGTCTTTACTCTGAGCAAAAGAGGTGCCCAAATAACGTGTCACTTCTGACTTTACCGGTCACTGCAGGAACGGGAGGGTCCAGGGAAAACTGTTGGTAACCTTCCCTTCTGGTGTTTTTCATTTGCACTGAAATTGTAAGTGAGGTTCAAGAAGCATTTCGCTAACTCCCTGGGTGTCGAATCCCACAACAAGATGTCAGGATGAACACAGGCTATTTAAAGTTTACCCCCAAGCCTACAGTTCTAAGGAAAACCATTGGAGTCACCTACACAGGGGCAGCTAAGGGAGGGGTGACATTGGTACGGAGGGCCTCTCACTCCCCACTTCCTAGGAAGACAGCAAGATTATGACCTGGCACCAGGGGAGCAGTACTGAGCACCTCCTCTCTTTGGGTACCAACAATGTAATCACACCCTAGTTCCAGGCATAACCCTCTTCCATGAGCTATTCTCTCCTATACTTTTAAGGAACCAAAACCTTGGGTCCCACAGGCCACACACTGAAGGACATTTATCTTCTCACACAGCAGGAGATGCTGCAGGGAATCCAAAGGGACAGGAAGAAACTGCATGGCTCAGATTGCTGCTCCGACAGCTCGTTTACTCCTAAGGACCAAGGCGAGCCATTCTGGTGGGGTGGGGGTGGGGGGGCTGGAACGGGCCTCCTGCTTTTCCATCCACACCGTCCTCTGTCTTACCTTGTCGTAAAATGTGAAGATTGCGTTGAACTCCTCCGAGGTCAGCTTCATGCCCTGGAAGCCCCAAGGTATTAAAGACAGAAGCCAAAGCCCTGCAGAGAGTGTGTGTGTGGTGTGTGTGTGTGTGTGTGTGTGTGCGCGCGCGCGCGTGCTGAGGAAGGGTGAGCTCAGAGGGATGAGGGGAAGGGGGGAGGAATTGAAGAAAAGCGAAGAGGCTATTTTACCTGAAATTTAAGCAGGAAGTTTTCCTGTACAGGCAAGAGTCTGGAAAGAGAATGTTAGAGCAGCGATTAGGAGACAGAGCAGAAGCAAGAACAACTCGGACCTGCGGGGAGGGGATGCAGAAGGAGCATCTGTAGTTATGGAAACGATCTCTGAGCACTTAATAATCAGGTGTCAGTGGAAAGTTCTAAAAAGAGGGAGATGGAACGTTGAGGTGATGATGATCATGATTTGATCTAACTTTGATTTGTGCTTCAGGACACCTGACCTGTCACCTTCCCCACTGATTGATCTTGGCGATAGGGACGGTAGCACAGGGATGATCTGCAGGGATCTTGTGAAAAGCGATGCTGGGGTGAGTGAGGGCAGGCACTTACCGGGACATCTCCGAGAGGCCCAGTTTGCCGTCCCCGTTCAAGTCAAACATCCGTAGCTGTTGGGGACAGAAAGTGGTGTCTGGGTTATTTGTTTTGACTTTCTCTCATGTCGGACCTTGGCCTGCCATACCCTGTACTGGAGAGGAAGGAGGATGGGGGAGTATGCTCATGTGTCCTCTGAGGTCACCTGGTGGCAGGGACCAGCATGGGCTGAATCGGTCACTGGGGAGACAGCAGGGACTTGGTCATGGCTCCCCTCCCCCTTTCTCAGGGACAGGGCCGCAGAAGACAGCAGACCAGCACCGAAGGCCCACCCTCTCCAAGTTTATCCTCTCCTGGAGCTGTGGAGGCTGTCATGGAAACAGATGCTCCCATCTTACACTGTCCCAGGAGCATTTGGCTGAGTGGGGACCTCAAGAGAGAGGGTGCAGGGCCCATGAACTAGCATCCCTCTTGCTGGCTGCCACTGGGAGTCACCTCTCCTGGACCTGAAGAATCAGCCGACTAGCGACCCCCACAAACCCCGAATCCCACCGATTTGGGGCCCGTGTCCTGCACCCCTGGGGAGGAGGGATACTTTCAGCCACTCACTATGGTTTGGGTGTACTCTTGGAGCTTAGGTTCATCATATGGTCGGTTCGCCTTCTTCAGCAGGTCAGACAGGAATCCCTGGAATACCAAAGTCCTCTTCAGAGCTCCCAGTTCAGGCTGTCTGTCCCTGACTCACTTACCTGCTCCTTCAGACGGTCACTCAACACTGTTTTCCGGGGCACATCATTTGCGTAGCTTGCAGCCCTCACAATTCCCTCACCCCTTAATGCTTGTGGAGTAACCCTGAAGGGGGAGGGAGCTGCTGGATGCAACCTCACCCCATAGGCCAGGCAGTAGAAACTGGCTCTGGCTCCTCAGAGAGCCCAGGACACATGCTAAGCAGTGCCTGGGACTCCTTGGGTCCAGAGGAATTTAGGGGTAGACGTGCAAGCGAGAAGGCCAAACTGCTGGAATGCCTGTCCTGGGCACTGACGTGCAGAGGAACGTGAACTGGTTGAACTCCTACAGCTCTGTGTTGCTGATTTCACATGGCTGAACGTGTCCAACCATTCAGAGCTGGGCCTGAGTATCCCAAAGCAGACCACACACCTACATTCCTCACCCACCCTCTCCTCCCTCCCCAGGTTCCTTAAACCCACCACCACTTTGGTCTCAGGCCCATTCTCTGCGCCCTCCATGCCCTCTCCAAGGCTCATCTTACCTTGAGTTCGTTGGCTTCGATGTAGCCGCTTCTGTCTGTGTCATACTTCCGCCAAGCCTGCAATGGGAATGTCAACCTATTCACAAAGATTTATCCACACCTATAAGCTTCCCTCCATCTTCCTTTAACGGGCCAGGCCGGGTCTTGATATTCAAGAATATTACAATGAGATGGGGACATGGAGATGGTCTAGACCAGTCCCTTCCATGTCGCAGTTGAAGAGATAAGGGAAGAAGGGAAGGTGTCTTGGCCAAGGTCACAGAGAAGAAAACAAGCCTGCTGCGACAAGGTCTCCTTACTGTAACTGGCTTCAGGATCATCTTGTAACCAGGGTTATGGTTTTCTAAGGTGTTAACCAGGCAGATTTTTACCAGGGCCAGCACTATGATCTGTTGGATCCCATTTTTGCTGTGGGTATATTGGGTGTCCTTTTACTGTTCTGGAAGCTTCTCATTCTCCGCGTGGGAGTTGGGAGCAAGGGTAAGAACCCTCTGGAAGGGACAGAAGCAGGCTTTGGTTACTCCTCATTGTACTGCGTCCTCAACCCCTCCACCACGATGCATATGGCAGCCACGTCTGAAGGTGGAACAGAATTGGCAGTTTGTTTAGACTATCCCAAGGCCACTCCCCCATCTTTCTGATAAAAAACATCGCCCCATTTTTTTTAGGAAACCACCCCTCTCTCATGCTCAGTCCACATGGTTCCAGAGGGGCTGATCCATCTCCAGAGGGAGGCATGTGATCTAGGCCTAGACAATCGGTCCATCACTGGATCTTGCTCCATACTGGTTCTGGGCTCTGATCTGAGTCCCAGTTATTCAGTACATGCATTGGGTCCCTGTGAGGGACCAGAGAACTGCCTGCTGACCACAGCATCTGGGGGATCAAAGAGAAGCAGAGCTTCAGCAGGTGATATGGGTCTGACCACCTCCTTCCTCTCTATTCTGGCCATCTGAGCAGGAGCAGACATCACACAGGAGAAACAAGGAAAAACAGTTGGAATGGTTTTAAAATGTCCACCAATTCTTCACCTCCCTAGTTTCCCTCTCCTTGAATGTGGACTGAACTTAGTGACTCACTTCTAATGAATAGAACACAGCAGATACGGCAGTGTGTGGCTTCCAAGCCTAGGTCATAAAGACATTGAGGCTTCCTTCTTGTTCTGCCTCTTTGATCACTCACTCTGGAGGAAGTCAGGTGCCACGTCATAAGGACACTCAAGCAGCCCTATAGAAAGGCTCATGTAGTGAGAAACTGAGGCCCCTTGCCAACAGCCACGTGAGTGCACCACCTTGGAAGTGCATCTTCCGGCTCCAGTCAAGCCTTCAGATGACTGCAGCCCAGCTGACATCTTGACTCTGAACCAGAGCCACTTGGCTGAGCTGTTACCAAATTTCCAACCACAGAAACTGAGAGATAATAAATGTTTGTTGCCTTAGGCTGGTAAATTTTGGGGGGTGATTTGTCACACAGCGATAGTTAACTAATACAATGGTCCTGAAAAAATCTGGTCCTGAATGCAGCTGTCCTGAAACCCCAGTGTTTAACCCAGTCTATCTTGTGGGGAGGCGGGAATACCATGGTGGGGGATGAGAGTGGGTGTATCTGTGACAAACGGCCCAGAGAACCCTGTTTCCCTAATCTTTGGTCTATTTTGGTGCCTGATCACAGTTCTTAGATTTTCTTCCAAGTTTTCTTCCCTTGATTTTTATTCCCTTCTCCCTCAGCTCCAAACAGCACAGTTAGATACCAGCAACTTGATTTTCTGAAAGTCAGCAGGCGCTAATTCTTTTCCCAAATTTGATCTCCTGTCTCCTCAACTTCTCCACATCATGTCCCCCACTTTAAAAAAAGTTTTTATTGTGGTTGATTTACAATGTTGTGTTAGTTTCTGGTGTACAGCAAAGTGATTCAGAAATATATATATATATATATACACACACACACACACACACACACACATACACACGCATATATATATATATATTTTCCATTATGGTTTATCACAGGATATTGAATATAGTTCCCTGTGCTATACAGCAGGACCTTGTTGTTTATCCATTCTATATATAATAGTTTGCATCTGCTAGTCCCAAACTTCCAATCCATCCTTCCCCCACCCCACCTCCCCCTTGGCAGCCACAAGTCTGTTCCCTATATCTGTGAATCCATTTCTATTTTGTAGATAAGTTCATTTGTGTCATATTTTAGATTCCACATATCAGTGATATCATATGGTATTTGTCTTTCTCTTTCTGACTTAGTATGATAATCTCTAGCTCCATCCATGTAGCTGCAAATGGCATTATTTCATTCCTCCTTTATGGCTGAGTAATATTTCATTATATATATGTACCACACATTCGTCTGTTGATGGCATGTCCCCCTTTTATTGTGAGGAGTGTGAGAATGTATAGATATTTTAGGATCTTTCTTCCATACCAGCAAACTAGGCTGTGTAATTCTCATGGTATAGTAGTGGCTCAAAAAATTTGATCCTGATTTTTTAAAAAGTTATGAGATATGAGCAAGTCCCAATAAAAAGGTAGATTTATTCTACGTACAACTTGGGTAAATGATTTTTGATTAGGGGAGAGTTCTTTCTTTGGGGAAAGAAAATGCCCGGCTCCCTCAAAATATTCCTTCCCATGCTCCGAAAGCCCGCCCTTGAGTAAGCACAAAGAAATATGTGCAGATTTTCAAATATGACTTCACCAACCACCTGCATGCCTTTAGTGTATAGGAATTTAGTTCATCTAGGTTGAGTCTTGACTGGGAGAAAAAGGCAGATACCCCCTAAATTGCCTCAGGGGAGGATAACCTGAAGGGACCCCAGTCCTCCCAGAAAGCAAAGCAGCCAGCTCCTTTCGGAGTGAGATCATCCTAGCAGTTCTGACCTCCCTCCCTCCCTCTCTCCCTCCCTCCCTGGATCCACCCCCAGCTCCATGCTCTCACGCTGGACTTCTCTTTCCATCCCGTACTTTGTGCTCAGCCATCACAAAGTATGGTCATTATTCTCTTCCCATTCAAGGAAAAGAGTTCAAGAAACCTGGGCTTTGTGAAATCTCAAAGAAACCCTGAGGTGTCACTTACGTTAGAAATTAAAATGTTGGGATGAGCAGTGGGATGGAAGCATCTGGCAGCACAAACCTTTCAGGGCTACAGAGGGGCCATTTCATGTTTCCAGCTGATAAAGATGGAATGAATGGACAGCCCCAGGAGGGGATGGTCCTGTAGGATGATGGGGTCCCAGGAAACCTGTGGGATGGGGGTGGCGTTGGCTCAGTAGTTATTCTGGGGCTTAAAGGATAAAGGCAGGTAAAATATGGAACCATGTCAACTACACAGAGAGAAACCACTGATGATTTAGAGAGAGATCCCCTCCTCTTTAAGCATCTCTGCCCCCTGCAAGCTGTCATCCCCATTCTCCTGATCATAGGTGGAAGGGAGGCCAATCTCTGGCCGCCTCCCTATCAAGAAAGGAGTAATCAAGTATAAACGCTCCCTTTTCTACAGACAGAAAAACGGACACTCACAAAAGCAGCACCCTGACAAGTTCTATGTATAGGCGGACTTTTCCTCCTAGACAGGCAAGGGGGGAACTAAGAACAGAATCCAGCCTGTCAATGACCAGCTTATGGAATTTTGCCATCGTGAAAAAGCTGGAGAAAATCCTTTAAAGCACAATAAAATTAAATCCATATCTGATGCTTAGGCAAGCTACCACTTAAAAAAATGAGTCTTCTGCCCTAAGAATCCATTATTTCTAACTGACTTTCTATCTGTATGGGGAACTCACTGCCATGTGTGTTTCTGGACTAGCTCTCCAGTCATGTTTAAGCAGTGAATGAGGGACAGGGGATTACCGGTGGCTAGAAATGGATTTAACATGACAAATGGCGACTGGAGTTGTGTTGAAGGCGAGTCATTATTTATCACAGCAGGCACTGTGTGTGCGTGTGTGTGTGGGTGGTATGGGTTGAATTTCACCTTGAGGGACACATACATTGAATCGCTAGGGTGCAGAGCCCCAGAAAAATAGCAAAAATAACTGGTAGTTCGCCGGACATCAGGATTAGTAATATATTTGGTTAAACCGCATGGAATTTCCAATTTTTGTAAATAAAGAATGGTTAAATATGAGCAATTTCACATGGTTCAATCTATCAATTGCATATTACTCAACAGACACTTGAGTTTGGATGTCCTATTTCCCATGAGGATCTCAAAGAATTGCTGCTGCAAAGATGGCAACATCCATTTTAAAGATGGACAGTGAAGCCCAGACCACAGTCAAAGACCAAACCTGGAAGATACTGGAAACTGGAATTCTCACTGGGCTTTTCCAGTTTTAGAATGGTACCTAAATCCATCCTTCTCAAGAATGCTCCTTGGAACTCTGAATTCCAGGAACACTAATGCTATTGAGTGAGAAGGAACTATGAAAGATTCTGGAGGCAAACCAAGTGAAACAGGTCTCTTTACTGCAGGATTTCTCAGAGCTTGTAATATGCAAATATCTATGGCAAATACCCAAATGGGAAGTGGTGTGTACCCATTATTTTCCAAAGGTACTTTACCCAAGCTTACTTCTCACCTTATTCCCCACACTTTAACGTGCACAGACGTCACCTGGGGATCTTGCTAAAATGTAGATTCTGATTCAGTGGGTCAGGGACTCTGCATTTCTTTCTCTTTTTTTTTTTGCGGTACGCAGGCCTCTCACTGTTGTGGCCTCTCCCATTGCGGAGCACAGGCTCCGGACGCGCAGGCTCAGCGGCCATGGCTCACGGGGCCAGCCACTCCGCGGCATGTGGGATCTTCCCAGACCGGGACACGAACCCGTGTCCCCTGCCTCGGCAGGCGGACTCTCAACCACTGTGCCACCAGGGAAGCCCGGGACTCTGTGTTTCTAACAAGCACCCAGGTGGTGGCGACATTGTTGCTCCTGGTCCATGGACCACATTTTGAGTAGTTGAGCTACTCAAAAGGGGTTTAGTGTCTTCCAGGGACCATTCCCAGGCATTGGGTGGGCCTGGCTCTGAACACGAGAGAAAGTCAGGGCCCGATGTACAAAAGAGAAGGCAGCGCCTTGGTCTCACCTCCATAAACTCGGTGCTGGAGCCCACATGCTGCCTGAAGCACAGAAGGAAGTTCTCCTCGGTCGGCAAGATCTGCGCCAGCTGTGGGGATCAGAGAGCAACAGTAATATTACGGAGAGCCCTGCCAGGAAGCAAACAGACTTTCCTGCAGGAAGGATGGAAACCAGCCAGTGGCAAGGCAGCGTGGGAGTCACATTTTGCTCCATTTTGCTTCCTTTCTTGAGAACAGGGGCTGACAGCCCTTCAAAGGGGAAGAAGGATGTTCTGAGAAGCACTTCTGGGTCACCCCCAAACCTTCAGGTATGAGCAGCTGGAGGGACAGAAAGTGGTTTCACTTTAAAACGCGAGTATCCAGACTCAAAAGAATAATAGATGATTCCATATATATAATTCTAGAAAATGCAAACTAATCTGAGTGCAGGAGGGCCTGACCAGACAGAGGAACATTTTGGGGGTGATGGAGATGCCGTATTTTGATTGTGGTAGTGATTACATGGCTGTATACAGCTGTCTAAACTCATGGAATTTTACACTTCAAATCGATACTGCTTATTATATGTAAATTATACCACAACATATCCGATTTTTTAAAAACTGCAAGTACTCTTGTGCCGCAAACACTGTTGGCTGCCCCCCTCCACCCCCAATGGGCTTCCCCTCTTCTCTGCTCCCAGCATGCTTGAGTCACAGGCAGATCCTGATTAGTCTCAACTAGATGTGATAATCCCATTTCCCTGGCCAGTGATTGGCTTATGGCTAGACATGTGACCTACTCCTGGCCAATGAAATGTGAGGGGCGGTCTACTGCGGGTACCCCTGGGAAAGATTTCCTTATTCTTATCAGGGACCAAATGAGATGGGCCCCTTCTGCATCTGGATGTGATGCCTGGAACTGCTCTAGCCAGCTTGCTACCAGCCTGAGGATGAAGCTCTTTTAGGGGTGGAGAACAGAACCAAGAGAACTGCCGAGAAGCAGGGCTGGAGACCTTGTCTCCTTCACCAGGGGTCAGTCCTTCTCATGGCCTTTCTCATTAGGAGCCTCTCATAGTTTAAGCTAAGAGTCAGTATATTATGGCCCATGAGCCAAATCTGGCTCAATGCCTGTTTCTGTAAATAAACTTGTATTGGAACATGGTAGGGCTCTTTCGTTTACATTACTGTTTGTGGTTGTTCTGTGCCACAGAGCAGAGTTGTTGAAGGCAGGGTTTACAGCTTGCAAACCCTAAAACACTGACCATAGTCTGGAACTTTACAGAAAAAGCCTGCCAACCCCTGGTTTAAGCCCATTTGAGTCAGGATGCTCTGAGGCCTGCAGTTTAGGCATCTATAGGGATGGTCTTGGTGCTTTTCACAGATCACCGTTAACTAGGCTGGTAGCCCATCCCTCAGCTGCTGTGAAGGATGACCGCTGGTGGCTCATTGCTGCCCCCTGCAGGAGAACTGCCCTCCACCAAACTGCCCCAGCCATCCCCCCCTCCGAACCCCATCCTGGAGGGGGCAGCTTGCATCCAACGCCTGATTGACATAGGGGTACAAAGGGCCATCCTACCGCTTGCTTCAAGGTGGGGCCAACCCCGTGGCGCAATCCACACTCCAGAGCCCCCCATGAGATCAGGCCAAGACGAGGCTCCAGCTGAGACCACGCGCTTGCTTAGCTTCTTGCTCTGCCCTTTCCTGTTGCTCTCTCCTCCCTTCTCTTGAAATCCTACCCACGAATCTCTGTCTCAGTCTCTCCTTCCAGGGCACTGACCTAAGGCACCATGGCAACCAATTCACCGCGGGAGGAGTTCTGCCCTCCTTTATGTGCCACTGTCATCATTCTGGACCACTTGACCGTAGGTTGCGGACTGATTTCCAGAGGTGTCTGGTTAGGCCTGCACACACAGGCACATGTAGATGTGTCTGTATGAGTGTATGTGTGTATATATAAATTGTTAAACAAGGAGGCCATTAGACTAAGGCAGCCTTAATGCCTTAGTAGCCTACGTTAGCAAACCAAAGTCTAAACAAACAGCCAAAGCAGCCAACTAGGCTTTCCTGAATGATGCGGCCAATCAAATAATTTCCTTGCTTTGTAACTGGCTCTTCCATATAAACGTCTTTCCCGTAGCTCCCATTGGTAGAGTGTTCCTAACTATTTTAGGTTCGGCGCTGGCCCATTTGAATGGATTTTTGCTCCAATAAACTCTTAAAATTTTTAACATGCCTCAGTTTATCTTTTAGCAATATGTATATATCTATGCACATCAATACACACATATGAATGTATGTGTGTGTATATATTAATATATATGAATTATACATGCTACATATATAAATTCTATACACACACACCTTTGGATGCCTTAAGGTGGCGCATGAACTCTCCTGTTCTTCAAACTTCACTCTCTCTTCTGTCTTAAACTGAGCTCATCACACATTTATAGTACCCGTTGGACCCTGAGAGCATTGAAAGTCTTCATCCCTGTCTTAGGCCAATGTGTGTTGCTTCCTCGTTCCTTGTGAGTCAAAGGAAAAGCTCCATCTGTTCTCTTTCATCAGCCTAAGTGCTGGGAGGGGTGGTGGGGCTTCAAGACCACCACCTCACTCGGATCCCTAGAAGGACTCCTGTGCATGGGAGAGGCACAGGCAACCGACGGCCCTTCCGTGTAGCTCTTAGCAGGATACTAGGACTCACCTCTGCCATCTCGATTTTCCCATCTGCGTTCTTGTCATACTTCTGCATGAATTCCTTCATCTTCTCCCCAAGGTTGTCACTCTTCGACATCTGCAGAAAGACAAAGGGCGCTGATTTTGCTGCTGGGTCCCCTGCGAACCGTGGATCTCTCACCCTCTTGGTGCAGCAATGGTGGGGAATCATTCTGCACCCCAAATATGCAGGCATGGAACCAGGTTGAACCAATGCTCTGAGTAATCAGGGCTGCACCCTTTCCCTTTTTAGGGTTCCTCCAAATCTAAGTGTTCTCTCTCTTTTTAAAAATTTATTATTTATTTATTAATGTCTGCGTTGGGTCTTCGTTGCTGTGTGCGAGCCCTCTCCAGTTGCAGCGAGCGGGGGCCGCTCTTTGCCGCGGTGCACGGGCCTCCCATTGCAGTGGCCTCTCCTGCTGTGGAGCACAGGCCCCAGGAACACGGGCTTCAGTAGTTGTGGCACGTGGGCTCAGCAGTTGTGGCTTGCGGGCTCTAGAGCGCAGGCTCAGTACCTGTGGCGCACGGGCTTAGTTGCTCCACAGCACGTGGGATCCTCCTGGACCAGGGCTCAGACCCGTGTCTCCTGCATTGGCAGGCGAATCTTAACCACTGTGCCACCAGGGAAGCCCTAAGTGTTCTCTTCTTTGAGGCTCAATCACATTATTTTCAAAGGGAAACAGAACATATGGATGTGCTCTGTACCACATAAGTAAACATGCCCGTCTGCCTTTGAGATGGATTAAACCATAAGTCTACCAGAAGGGTGAGGACTTATTTCCATCACTCAGATGTGAGAACTCAGGCCCCAACATTTCATTGAGGCAGCTTCTAATAAGCCCAACCTATTGCAGGGGCCCCCAATAAGTTCTAGACATTCCACCAGAGCAAAGGTGATCGCTCATTTTCTTCTTTAAAGACTAACTGGAAATTCTACAATGCTTTTCACTCTGATTTTAGGCTAGGAAGAGTGTGACCAGAAAGTCTATATAGTTGAGGGGTCATTTAAAGAGTCCACTAGATGAATGTGACTACTAAAAAGGCAGAGAGCTTCAAAAGTTCTGTTGTGCCATCACCGCCTAACTTAAGTCTAAGGTTCTCTTGAAGTTCTCAGAGCTTCTCTTCGCTTGGGGTGCTGCTTGTTAAGTGTTTGCATTAGTGAGCTCTTCTTTATCCCTAATCAGTGATGAATCATCTTGGCATTTGAAGCCTCTTCGCTTCTCTAACGGCTTTCTGGTGGGTTGTGTGTTTCCTAGGATTGGGCCAAGGAAAATTCTACCAATTCTTAGAGTCTTTTGTTTTTGACCTTTTGGACTGGTCTCAGTTTGCCCATATGTATTTATTTATCAATATTTATCACGTTACATCTACAAATGTGCCTGGAATGAGCCTAGGCCCTTATCAGAAATGTGGCCATCCTGTTTGCTTTCCACAACAGTCCCCATGATGTTAGTAGCCTGTCCATTTTACACACAAACGGAGGCTGAGATGACGTGACTTGTCCTGAGGTCACCAGCTAGTATCGTCAGAATTTGAACCCATGACTCTTGTTTCCAAGGCCAGTATTTTTTCTACCACAGAACAGCTGCTCTGAGATCCAGTCTGGGGTGATGTTAGTTGAGAACGTTGTTGACAGACTTGAAAATCACCCCTGATGCCATCTGAGGAAGGGAATGACTAAGAGAAGGATTTCAGATTTGAAGCACTTTGTAAAAACACATTCCTCTATCTACCCCACGATCCCAGAACCAGTTGTGAAGCCTGTGTTTTCTGTGATCCGGGCTTCATTATCCTAGTAATGATGGGTGACGGGGGACTGTTGATAAACAAACCCATGAATCACCTCCATCACTTAAGCCCGTCGCCTGGACATCCTCCTCACCAGGGCGCACTGACAAGCTCTGAACCAGGTGTTCACCAGTGGATTTGTGACTCATCTCCCAAAGCGCTCCATGAAGACTTGCTAATAAGCAGTGGATTGGCCAACAGACATGCAGCAGGGGAGAGTAGAGAGACTACCCCCCCGACCAAAGGACCCGCAGGAGCTGGCGGGGAGGGAGTTAGTCTAACTCCACATATTCGAGAACCAGACATGGGAATCACAACAGACTAGCTCCAATCACCTTACCTTTTCAATATTTCAGACGGTCCCCCAAAAGGCTTTAGTGAAGTCAGTCATGCCAGGTTGGCACGTGGGGAAACAATATGCCTGCCGTTAAGGGCCTGGGACATGATTTGCAGTCACTTCAGGCCATGAAGGGCAGTCTGACACATGCACACATGAGCCAGTACGATCTGGCTCAGATGCTGGTTTGGAGCAATCCTCCACTTTCCTCTAGGTCCTTGCCGAGGTTCCAACCTTGGTTGGTCTAGAACAGTGGTTCTGTAGTGGGGACGATTCTGCATCCCCTGCAGGGGACATTTAGCAATGTCCAGAGACATTTTTGATTGTCACAATTTGGAGGGGTGCTACTAGCATCTCATGGGTAGAGGCCAGGGATGCTGCTAATCATCCTACAATGCCAAGGACAGCCCCCCATGACGAAGAGTCACCACCCCAAATGTCATTAGTGCCGAGGCTGAGAAACTCCAGTCTTGAACAAAGGCACTTGAAACCCCCTAGGCATCCAATCTTGAGTCATGACCCCTCTGAGCATATTAGGTAGGCTATGGACTCTTCCCTAGGAAAAAATACTTTTTATACACACAGACGCAGACACAAACTTTTGCAGTTTTGGGCAGTTTATCAACCCCTGGTACCCATGAACACCCCTCAATCCCAGACACCCAGAGATAGTGAGGTAAGGTACTCTTTTAAGGGAGTATTTCAATTTTTAAAATCCTTCCAGATAAAAGAAAAACTCTAAGGGTCAAGACCAGAGATGTCAGGCTGCTGATGGAATGTATGACCTAGGACAGACAATGCTCAAAGCCATGGTCAGGATGACAGAAAATTCCAAACAATGGGAGAGGGGTCTGGGCTTACCATGCCAGAGCCTTTTCTTGCCTTCTCCAGTTCTTGGAAAAAGTTTTCTAGCTCTTTACCTTCAATATACCCATTTCCTGCAAAGATAGCAAAGAAAACAAGCAATGAACCTCAGAGCTAAGTAGTAAAACTTATGGTGGATGGGTGGGGTGGGGAAATGGGGGGCTTCATTGAGAACTTGTTCTCCTCAGTGGTCAAGCAGGTGTCTGGGCCAGCCCTGGACTGTTAGGGATGTGGGTCCTGCCCTCTGGCCATTTGCAACCATAGAGATCCAAGATTAATAACGGTGTTGCCTTTGTGATATACATTCAGTAGTCAGAGACTGGGAGGGACCAGCGTGTGGGCCATGCTGGCAGAGGGAGCTGGGAGCTGTCTGTCCGTAGCCAGCTGGGCAGGCAGCAGGAGCTGCAGATCTGACAGGGGACAACAGGTCATCAGCCTCGAGATTTGTCAGCAGGTGGCAAGCCCTGGTCAGTAGGGCGAATGAGGTCAGAGGCAGAACTTGGGTCTTTGGGGTAGGAGGGTGTACTGAGTTGAAGAGTGTCCCCCAGGGACTTCCCTTGTGGTCCAGCGGTTCGGACTCCATACTTCCACTGCAGGGGGCACGGGTTCAATCACTGGTTGGGGAACCAAGATCCCGCAAGCCGCTCAGTGCAGCCAAAAAAATAATAATAATAAAGTAGACTTTATAATAAAAAAAAAAAAGTGTCCCCCCAGAATCCATGTCCACCTGGAACTCAGGATGTGACCTTATTTGGAAATAGGGTCTTCGCATATGTAATTAGTTAAGATGAGGTCATACTAGATTAGGGTGGGCCCTAAATCCAATGACTGGTGTCCTTATAAGAAGGCCAAGTGAAGACACAAAGACACACCGGGAAGAAGGCCACATGAAGACAGAGGCAGAGATTGGAGTGATGCATCTCCAAGCTAAGGAGCTCTGTGAATTGCTCGCAACTACCAGAGGCCAGGAGAGGGACATGGAACACATTACCCCTCAGAACCTGGAACCAACCCTGCCAACACCTGGATTTTGGACTCTAGCCTCCAGAACTGTGAGAGAATCAATTGCTTTTGTTTTAAGCCACCCAGTTTGTCGTACTTTGTCACGGCAGCTCCAGGAAACTAATGCATAAGGGAAGAGTGGCAAGAGAAAAGCAGGGATGGGGGCACCTGAGAGGTGGTCACGGGGATCAAGCATATGGGAGGCAACCTACTCCACAGTAATGAAGAGAGGGGGCGCTGTGGTCTGTGGAGGTAGATTCAAATCCTGGTTCTGCTGTACTTACGAGCTGTATGGCTTTGGGAAAGATATTTAACCCATGTCATCTGCAAAATGGGTAATTAAATGGGATTTTTGCATGTAAAGCCCGTCACTCAGTCCGTTACGGGTGCAGTGTAAATGTTACTATTGTTTGAGTTCAATTACCAGAACTTGTATAAAAAACGGGAATGAATTTGGGTGAAAAGTGCCGTTATCGGGAGCAGGTCCCAAGGTCAAGGCCTGACTTGCAAGATCACGTACGTAGTAAGAAGTCCTTTAGGTTCTTCACCACTGAACCCAAAAGACCTAGAGACCAGGGCGAGCTGAGTCCATGGCCAAGCTCCCTGGTCTGTCTGTGACCGGGAGGAATCATTTGTGGGTGGGAAATCAGACAGGTCTAAGGCAGTGCTCCCCAGACTGCTGTGAATGGGAATCTCCTAGAATCTTAAAAAAAATATGGATGTCTGCCTCCCATCCCCAGACATTCTGATGTAATTGGTTTGGGGTATGAACTAAGCATCGTGATTTTTAAAACAGCTCCCCAGGTAATTTCCATGTATATAGCAAGGTTTGGAAACCACTGACCAAAAGTCAAGTTCCAAATCTGATCTAAAGCAGTGAGCAAGGTTCCCATAGAGACTTGAACAGGAAAGGGAGATGGTAGCTTGCTTCAAGGGCAAATGGAGTTACAAACTAAACAAAGAGAATAAAAATAAGTATTTAGCCTGGCCTTGGTGGGGGCTTTGGGAGGCTGGAGGGCGATGTGGGAGTCGGAGTGTGTGTTCTTCCTAGCCTCCCCCACTAGTGTCCCCTGAGAATTTAGATTTGGAATGAATAATCCTAGTGGCGCCCTCTAGTGAAGAAGGTGCCACAATACATAGTGTATGGAGGAATCATGTGAGATAAATTAAGTTTGTTTTTTGTTTTTTTTTTTTTGCGGTACGCGGGTCTCTCACTGTTGTGGCCTCTCCCCTTGCGGAGCACAGGCTCCGGATGCGCAGGCTCAGCGGCCATGGCTCACGGGCCTAGCCGCTCCGCGGTATGTGGGATCTTCCCGGACCGGGGCACGAACCCGCGTCCCCTGCATCGGCAGGCGGACCCCCAACCACTGCGCCACCAGGGAAGCCCCTAAATTAAGTATTTTTATCTGCAGGGAAAAGATATGATTGTAATTGCAGGCCGGGGGTGGGCATGGTGGGGAGAGATGAGACTGGAGTTCCCTTTTTTTCCCTAGGCTAGAGTGGTCATCTTTCTTCTAGGATGTTCTGAAATCTTCTTGGGAGAGCTGGACAGCTGCAGAAGGGGGAGTGAGGAGGGGAGGGAGGGAGGGAGGGAGGGCTTTCTAAACAAAAAGGCAGTGGTCCAGTTGACAGTGCCACTGAGTTGGAGGAACGAGTACTTTCTCTCGCTGGTCGCTCCCTGCCGTGATCTGTCTATTCTTCCATTTCTCAGGCAGGAAGGTGAGCTCAGCTCTGGGTCCAGGAGCAGAGGCTGGGGTTGGAGGGGCCGGGGGGCGGGGGGCAGGGGTGGAGCTCACATTGTGAGCATATGCTGGGGTTCGAAGTACCAGAGGCCTCAGAGCTGGGCCCGGGCCAGGGCTGGGTGGACACCTGAGTCAGTGAGTATGAATCTGTTTTGTGAGTGTATTAGGAGGTGGCTGAAGTATCTATGAGGGCTACTTGGACAGGGTGGGCAGGGAAGGCCTCGCTGAGAAGCCCCAGCTACTAGCAAAGGCAGGGAGTGGGGCCCAGTGCCCCTGTGGAAAGAAACCCCTCTTCCCACGCTGGGAATTACAGTACCACCTAGCTCTGTGCAAAGGGACAGAAATGTTGTTCAATTCCACAAGCCTTTATTTATTTAATTTTTTCTGTACGTGGTTCCTCTCACTGTTGTGGCCTCTCCTGTTGCGGAGCACAGGCTCCGGACGCACAGGCTCAGCGGCCATGGCTCACGGGCCCAGCCGCTCCGCAGCATGTGGGATCTTCCCGGACCGGGGCACGAACCCGTGTCCCCTGCATCGGCAGGCGGACTCTCAACCACTGCGCCACCAGGAAGCCCGCCTTTATTTTTTTGAACTGAACAACAGTTCAACGTTGTGGGAACTATAGCCAAGTTTAGATATGGGCCTGTTCCCCAAGAGCATTTAATGGTCTACGGGGGTGAGGCAGCCAGACAAGAATAGCAGGAATCTACCAGTTGAAGGGAGAGGGTGAGCAGAGATTAGATAGGCAGGCAGTGTCTGCAGGGCCCAGACGGGGCATCCTTCAGCACTGGGGGAAAAGGTCTTCGCTACCTTGGCTTCCCTCAGAGCAACTCCCTAACCATCACGTGGGAGGCACCTATTATAGGAGGTGGGAGTAGAGGACAGGTTGGCCTCCCTCCTTCCAGGGAGGACTTCAGCACTGGGCAAGTGGTTTGCTTTTTCTATGACCGTCTTATGGGGGGTGGGGTGACTGGCCACCACGCAAATCTCATGTGGATGGGCATGGATAAGGATGTGGTTACCATAGCAACCATCATTCCTAACTTCCCCATATCAAACCGCAACCTGTGAATATTAGGGAGGGGGATGGGAGGAGCCGGGGACCCTGCATCCGTCCTTATTCTGGGCTTGCTACCATTCTTCACCACCATGGTGCCTCAGTATCCCCAAATTTTGAAGTGAGACAACACTTTACAATTAATCTGACCACAGACACTTGGAAAACCTTGACCAAAGAATGCCCTGCCTCACAGTGAAAAGGAGCTTGTTTCTCACTGAGATTTGGGCGTACAGATTTTCTGAGAGTTGAACAGGTAAGAGGAGCCCGATTAAGGGTCGTAAGTCTACCACCAGCTCTGTGACTGTCCATGCAATGTCGAGCAAGTCAATCTCTCTAAACCTCAGTTTCTTGATCTCTAAAATGGGTATAACTATTTATGCTCAAAATAAATGCTTTTTTTTTTTTTTTTACTTTATAGAACCATTGTGACAGCCATACAAGATAAGGCTGTGAAAGCATTCTGGAAAATGTAAAATCTCACATAAATGGAAAGCATCATTTTTATACTCTGTGCTCTTAAGGTCTTCCGAACCAATCCATGGCTGTAAACCCTTCAGCCCAAAGAGTTCCATCATGACTGCAGCCTCAGAGTCCTGATTCTCAGCCGAGGCTATGTATTAGAATCACCTGGGAAGCTTTTCAAAGTGTACCACTGCCTGGGCCTTACCCCCAGAGCTCCTGATTTAATTGATGGGGTGAGGGTGTCTCGTGGGCATGTTTTCAAAGCTCGCCAGATGATTCTGATGTGCAGTCAGGATTAAGGACTGCTTTAGTGCGACCTGTCTCAAATTTTAAGGTATGCAAGAATTACCTGGGGAGCGTATTAAAATGGAGATTTTAATTTGATGGGTCTGGAGTATGAGGGCTTGTCATTCAAAGTGTGGTCTGTGGAACGGGAACTTTGGAATTACCTGGGAGCTTGTTAGAAAGGCAGAATCCCAGGCCCCACCCCAGACCTGCTGACTAGAATCTGCATTTTAACAACATAGGAGCATGAACATCTCAAAGCAGAACCACTGCTTTTGAACGTGAGCATCTTCTCCCTAGAGAGACAGCGCCTTTGGCTTCACATTCAAGGTTGAGGTGGGGGGGTTGGTGTGAAGCCCGAGATGGTAGACCGGGGTCTCATTTTGACAAGTGATGGCACCTCTTTTGACAAGAGAGGCCTAGACCAGCACTATTCAAAGAGTGGTTGCAGCCTGACGGTGTCAGTATCACCTGGGAGCTTGTTATAGATGCAAATTCTCGGACCAACCCCAGCCCAACTGAATCAGAATTGTTAGGAGTGAGGCCCAGAAATCTGCACTTGAACCAGTCTCCCGCGCGCTCAAGTTCGAGAAGCACGGGCCTAGGGCGTGGTGCTCACCAATCTGTATTATTCTGTGTTGCGGAGTTTAAGGAAATCAAGGAGGGGAGTTATGCAGTTCTAGACTCCTCGTTACCTGCACAAGAAAGCATTCATGAAGCCAGACCTCCTGGCTGTCTGTCCGGAGTTCAAATTTATGGAAGGGCAAATAGCCCTCTACCCTCCAGCCTGAGTTCCTCTGGGACAAACGCCACCCTTTGCGGCAAGGAATTGACTTCCTCAGGCTCTGCTCCAATATAAATATTACTTTGCACGGTGCTCACCATTTACAAAGAGCTCTACCCTCCCTGCCCCAGCTGGTCTTCAGGACACTACCAGGTAAACAGACGGGTGTTATCGACCTCATGTTCCAGAGGAGTTTGAGAGGAAAGAAATTGAACCACAGCTAACAGCCTGTTTTCCTTCTGTTCACCCCAGGGACGATCTCTGTCCATATCTCTATCTTGTTTTGATTTCTCTCTTTGTCAGTCACACACACAGACACACACACACAGACACACACACACACACACAGACACACACACACACACACACACGTCTCCCAGAGGCTCCTGGGGGGGAAAAACCCAGTGCAAACAGCTACTGGATGAATGTTTAGACACTTGACTTTTAATCTGTGTTTCTGGGCAGAGCTGCTTCTGGAACAGAGGCTCTGGAGCTGGGCTGGATCCCCTGAACCTGTGGACATCTGGCAGCCTAATGCTGGGCCAGTTCCTGGTATGGAGGAGGCCAGAAGGATGGGGCAGATTGGGCTAGAGAGGAGGTGAGGCAGCCGAGAGCCAGAGAGGAGGGGGAGAGGGCCAAAGCTAGAGGCCCCAGCTGGGACCTGCGGGGCAAAGGTGGGATCTGATGCAGTCCTCCAGGACAGCCACCAGGTCCAGAGCTGGAGAGGCTCAGTTCTTGAAGAGCCTCACGCCTGCTCTGTTAATTCTGGCTCCCTGGGTATTGGGAGGGATTTCCCTGAGGGGTCTCCTTAGCCCTGGAAACCTCCCCCAGGGGCTCAGGAGGTGAAACTACTGAAGTCAAAGGGGAATAAACAAGGCGAGTAGGGCAGGGACACGGTATCGCTGGTGGCCGCCCATGCGAGGTGAGGCAAGGCTGAAGTGTCCTGTTTGTGAAAACGCCCCCGCAGCTGCCTCCCTGGGGAGCCCCAGCTCTCAGACACAGCTGCGTCCCCCATCGGCTGGCTGGGCCATGGGGCATGAGGGCCTCACAGAGGATGTCCGCAGCTGGCATGCCGCGGACATCCACACCAAAGGGCACTGTTGGCAAAACAAGTGGGGAATTTGGGGGTGAAAGTGGAGGTGGGATGGGGGACTTATTCCTAGGGCTTACCCCAGGTGGGGCAGGAGGCTGCTCCCAAAGAACCCCAAATCCTGACATCAGGCCTAAACGGGACACACGGACCCCACAGAGAAATGCCGACAGGGTTAAAAGAAAGCTGCCCTCAGACAACTTTGGCTCCCTCCCAGCACCAGACCCCTTTGCCTTTAATGCTCCAAGAAGCAATCATTTTTATAAATCCTGTAATTATCTTATGAACAGCACAGTTGTATTGCATAGTAACAGCCATAGGATTTGTGTAAATGCTTAATATATACCGGATATTCTCTAACCCTTTTGAGGCAGGTCTTTTATTATTATTAATTTTTATTGTTGTGTTAGTTTCTGCTGTGCAGCAAAGTGAATCAGTTATACGTATACATATATCCACTCTCTTTTAGATTTCCTTCCCATTTAGGTCACCACAGAGCATTGCGTAGAGTTCCCTGTGCTATACAGTAGGTTCTCATTAGTTATCTGTTTTATACATAGAGGTCTTCTTTTCAGTATTCCAAAAGACTTCGTCATTTAGAATTCCAGGGCAAGGTGCCCAGGCCTCTCTCCACCTCCGAGAGCCGCTGTTGTTCAGCTTTCTTCTGCTTCCCCTACCAGGGACACAAGCTCCTTAGTGACTGAGAACCTGCCTGAGTACTCTCTGGCCAGTGTCCCCCACGGGGGATGGGTTTGGAGGATGCTTCCGTTACTGTTACTGGGTGTCGGAGGAGAGAGGAGGGAAGACTGCACAGGGCCTTCCTCAGTTCTTGGTGGTCCTTCCTGTCATTCATTTTCAAAGTCCTCAGGGCCACACCCATATGGAACGAGGGTCAGTCCCTGTGCGAGGCTTTGAGAGCCTCCTGCATCACTAGGGCCATCTGGAGGCAGACAAAGGCCTAGAAAACCCTGGGCAGATTCCCACAGCTGGAGATATATATGCATTTCTTTTGGGGGGAGGGGGGTGCCCATAAAATTTTCTTCTTGAATAGTTATTGTTTTGCTGAGGAGTCTCTTGCTCTTGTAAAACACTACAGAAATTTACTTATAAAGTTAAAGAAAATACCTTTTAATTTTACATCATCTACTCTGTAGAGGACCACTGTTATTATTGTCTTTCAAATATTTTCCAGCATACTTGTTTCATTAATAGTAAAAATGGGCTCATACTGTAATAGTGTCCTGTCATAATTAAAAAAAATCTCCATAATACATATTGGACACTTTTCCATGTCAGTACAAAAGCCCCATCTCAATCCCATTGGTTGCATAATATTCCACTGTAGAGATTAGCAGGATTTATTTTTCTGTTCCCTAGGGAAGCACATTCTTAAAATTTCAGTATCCCAAAGGACTTGATACTAGGCCCCCTTGTTCACATAAGTTTATGTACATGTACAAGTATATCCATGTAGCTTGATTCTTGGAGTGAGTGGGATTCCCTGCGTTGTCCTGTGAATGTCTGCTGGCCTCTGGGAGAGGAAATATCCTTACACTTGCAGTTGCTCCTAAAGGGTAGCAAAGGCCAAGGGCAGAACTTGGCTCCCCACGGACCTCGTACTGATCGTCAGCAGAATAGGAGCCTGGTGGCCGTGTGGTCAGAACCACAAAGAGGCCAGCGTGAGCTCTGAGCTGGGCATCCCTCTGAAGCCTGGATCTTGCAGAGTGAGAACGTTTCTGACCAAGAAGTGACCAGGAAACAACAGAACGGGGGACTCAGTAATGTAGGGCATGTAAGGGTCACTCAGAGCATGGGGATGTTATGTGGAAGAGCTCCAGCCCCAACCTGGCTCATAGGGTGCACTCGGCTGCCGTCTTCCCTTCCTCTGCTTTTGAGAGATGACACCTGAACGCTTCCAAGGGCATGACCTTGGCTGACCACTGAGGAGGAGTGGGGGGGGGCTAGGAGAGGATTCCTGGGTCCCCCTACCCTCTCACTTTGCTGTGTGATCTTGTGAAAAGAACGTTGCCTCTTTGAGTCCCAGTTTCCCCCTCTTCAGACACCTGCTCCTTCATTAGAAATGGGCTGAGTTAGGAGGGTCAGATTCCCTGCGTCATCCCCACTGTCCTCAGAATCCAGCTTCTCTGCGGACTTCTAGTATCTGTTTACTGGAGTCCAGGACGGGTGGGGTGGGTCGGTGCTCCCCCTGCTTGGTGGCTGGGGCTAACTGGGCTCCAGAGAGCTCACCCCAGGAACCTGGTGAGCCGTGGAGAGTCCTCCCAGAGCTCTTTAACTCTGCAGTTTAACTGCTCTTTAACTCTGCATGTCCCCGGCAGTGGGACACTTAGAGTCGGGGGAAAACCCCCGAGATAAAAACAGAAGCCAGAGTTAATAAAAGGAGGCCCAGCCAGGGCAGGGAGCGCCTCAGGGGGGAGGGAGAAGCTCCCTGGCAGCCATGGGAGTTCAGAAGGGGACAGGTAGGGAAGGTCCAGAGCAAGGTGACCCACAGCTTAATTATGGGTCCTTTAGTCGAATTTCAATTTGGCTATAGCCTCATTTTCCTAAATTGCCTTCTGCGCCATCTCTGGTATTCTAATCCTTTTTGCTTTCCTTCTCTGTTAGGTCCATGGTCCCTCCTTGGGACTTCCCTGAAGTGGTGACCAGAGAGGGCGATGGGATGCCGAGGGGGACAAGGAACCAAGAAGCAGTCTAGCTCCCCTTTCACATTGTACCAGAGGTACGATGGTTTTGGAGGTCTTTAAAGATTCTTTGGCCTCATGCTAGCTTAGCTATGCTCCAGCCATAGGACCCCTTTCTAGTATTAAAGGGACTGCCCATCACCTCCGAGGCTGGATCCGGAGGGAAAGTAGGTGTCCAGAAACCAGAGTTGGGGAATTAAGCGCTGGCCAGGAACCAGTGCCGCCATCACCTCGCTACATGACCTCAGAGAAGTCACACTTTGTGTCTGTTCCCTCATCTGCACAAGGAGAATCATGGTCTGCCCACAGCCTCACTGTGCAGGACTCAAGGTGCGATTGTGTTTTGAAAAGTACAAAGTCTCAGACAAATGTGAGGATTTGCATGATTATCAAGAGCGCTCTTGATTGACCCCGTGAGAACTGGGGGAGAATAGAACTGTGGAGTCCTCTGTTTATAGCTGACTCATCTGGCAGGAGGCCTGTGGTATAACCTTGGCTGCTTGATAACTTTCCTTGAATCATGCAAGTCTCTGGTGCAGATAAACTGGCAGGAGAAGCCTTAGGGAGTGCGCGTGTCACCTAGAATACAGAGAGGCTGCAATCTTTTTATAGCCCTTTCCCCCAAGGGAGTTTTATGGTACCAGCCAGGGATTGGAAATACAACCCCTCCTTAGCCCCATTTTACAGATTTAACAATCTACCCACCTCCTTTAGTAATTCATAGGCAGATCACCATCCTAATCCAGGTGTCACATGCCCAGTCCTCTGCACCCCCAGGTTCTCAGTTTGCTCCAAGGGAACAAAACTTCATTGGTTATCATACCCATTAACCCCTGCCTCTGCACAGCACTCTGGGCCGAGGGCCTCTGTTTAGCCACCTTTATGCCCGCCCTGCCGAGGTGAGGAAGGGAAGGGAGAAGAATGGAGGGAGCCTCCACCTGATCCTCCCTCTGGTTCCCATGCCCCTCGCTCTCAATCCTAGGATAAACACCCTGGGCCACCACCCTGCCAGTGGTCTGAGATGCCAGAACGTTTCGGATGCCCACCCCAGCCAGGACCTCAGAAGGAAATCAGATCACTTAATTTTTTGGAGTGGTGGAGAAAAATTTGTCTCTAGTGATATCAGAAGCCTCTAAAACGAGGTGGGGGGGGGCTCCCTTTATGCCTGAGTCAGGCCATCATAGACCCTTGTAATACCGGTCCTTAGAGCCAACTTCCAAAGGTGGTTCAGTCCAGCCCTCGATTTTTGGGTGAGTAAATGTCAAGACCACACAGAGCAGAGGGTGGGTCACTGAGGCATTTAAGATTGTGCCTCCCCCGACCCAGAGAAGGAAGGAGTCACCCAAAGCACCCAGGGTTATCACCATGAGGGAACATGTCAGGCTGGCACCCCAAGCTTGCCTCCCACCACACCCTGTGAGTGGGACCTGAATGCCCATGAGGGATGGAACGTGGGCAGAGGAAGCCTAGGGGATGCTCACTGCCTGGATGCCCTCTCCACTCCTGCTCCCACCGGACAGGCTGGGGAGGCCAAGAGTGTCCCTTCAGGACCCCCCAGTTTGCCCCACTCCCCAGGACCCCACGGGGCTAACCTGGTATTCAACAAAAGGGGAACTTGAGGGAAAAAATGAGTGGGTGTCTGAGACCTGTGGCTGCCGCAGCTGAAGGCAGGATGTTACCTTGAAGAGAAAGGCGGGGAAGATAAGACGGCAGGGGGAGTCATGGGGAGCCTTGCCAGCCCAGGCCTCCCCTCTGGGAAAGCCCCAACTTGCCCAGAATGAGGCTGCAAAAGCCGGTGGGCTCTGTCGTCTCTGTCAGGGAAGAAAACTTCCGGGCGGTTGTCACCAGGGCACCCAGGTGTCTCCCAAACTCGAGACCCCTGCCTCAGCAGGCTCTGCCCAAAACACCCACTGGGGCAATCTTACCCTTGCCCGCAACTTCCTTGCCCTCTTTTCTCCACCGCAGGTCCCCTGGGGGCGAGCGGGCACACAAGTTGGGAGCTTTACTTACCGTCTGCGTCAAAGTGCTTCCAGATCTCCAGGAACTGGGACGCCGTCAGCTCCGCCAGGTGCAGGTAAGGGGGTTGCTGCTGCTGCGGCCCAGCCATGGCGAGCCGCTCGGAGACCTCAGGCAGCACTGCGCTCTCCCTGCGCGCCGGCTCCTCTACCGCACTCGGCCAGGTCTCGCGCGCCACGCTGCCTTTATATACAATCCGGAGGCTGCGCCCGCGCCCCGCTGCCAGCAGGGGGCGCGCGCGCTCAGAGAATCGGCTTGGGTCTCAGCGGGGCGGCGGCCGACCCGGGGCTCCGCAGGGGTTCGCAGGGTGGGGGCGCCCGTCTGTGCTGAGACCACTCCTCGCCTGGCCAGGGAAACAGAGGCTCTCGGGTGCA